>NC_081184.1:8364785-8565947 GCF_029867415.1 Vicia villosa | reverse complement strand
TGTTCGTTCCTACCCACAACCCTTAATCTGGGTCGCTCCTCCTCCGTTTCCTGTCGAACGGGGATGGTTCTTTGATTTGAAGCCTCTAAGTTAATTACTGGAGTTCCTTCGATCGTCTCTGTTCTTCGTGAGGGGCCTACATCCCTAGTGGCTGTCCTAGATAACGGAACTATATCTTGTATACGTTCCATAATGGGCCTCTCTTCTTGATTCGCAGGTTGTTTGTCTTTCCTTCTAGGTGGTGTTACTCCCATGAACTCTGCCATTCGATTCATTTGAGATGATATCTTTTGGAAAGTCTCCACGTTTTCCCTATTTGTAGTAGCAATATTTGTCACTAGTGGGTTTAAAATTGAAGTCAATTCTCTGGCCAAAGCCCCTAGCATATCATGGTTGCTTGCATCCATTTCTTGTCGAAATGCTGCTTGGTTATTTGTGGTAAAGTGGGGCATCTGGGTAGAAAAACTAGTGTTGTGTGCACTTCGACCCACTGAACCAACATTCGGTGAAAATGTCGCATTGTTAGTTGGGGCATATATAGGTCCTGCCCCTCGTACGCCTGTTCCATATTGGTATGGCATTCCATATGGATTATTTAGTCTCCATTCGAAAGCCGAATTCGTGCCTTGACCAAACAAATTGTTTGCAGCATTTGTCGAGGAAAACGGTACGTCCTCTGCACTTGTGGATGAGGGTGCGGTTGTCGACACTGAAACTGGAATAGTCCCTGAGGGTCCTGTATTATTTTCAGGCATAGCCTGGGAATTATCTGCAGGTCTCGATCCATTTGGACCCGTTGTATCCCGTGTTCCTTGAGTGGAAGTCAAATTTGCCGCTCCTGATCCTGAACCTTGTGGGGGATCTTGATCACCCCCTGCACTGGCCGTAACGACTATTTTCCTGTTGTACCTTCGTTTGGGAATCGGTTGTGCACTGTTTGTTAATTTACCATTCCTAAGGTTCATACAAGGTCTTGATATTGTCTAGACAAAAATAAAGCAATTGATTAAAACAATCCGCTTGACACTGTCCCACCGGGTGTGCCAATTTGTTTACGGTGATTTCCGGTAAACAACCGCTAGTCTTCCAAACTATATTAAATATGATTTGGTTACTCGCAGGATCGACTAGATTGATCCTAGGACACATAGTCAAAAAGATTGTTATCAATGTTCATTTGAACCATATTCATGATTCGTCTTCTTCAATAAGCGTTGTTCGATTAAAGAACAAGTAATCTTGATAATCACTTTGTTATATGTAAGTATGATTTTAATGAAAAGATAAGTAACATAACATATGAAACTAAAAGGACTGTTAAAACGTAAAGAATCTCAGAATGCGGAAACGTTAAAGACTTTGAAAATAAATGACATGAAAGTAATTCGAAAGTAAATGACATTAAAGTAAAGATACAGAAATGTAAATGGCAAGAAGTAAATGGAATGCAGTAATCATGAAAGATATTCGAAAACGAAAGATAATACACATATATTAAAGTGGTGGTGTCATACGTACATTTTCTCAGCGAACTCTTTCTCTTAACGCTTGATACTTGAGTAAATATGTGAGTGATTTGTACAAAATGAACACACAGAATCCTAACATTAAGACTCCTATTTATACTAGTTTCGACCTTAACGGTCCTACACTAATCTGCTGCCACGTCTCTCATAAAAACTTCCAGCGACGCCATCTGTTACTTGGACAGTTACGAAAACCGTCTTCGAATTTCAAATCTTCCCGCCTGAGTCTGTCTTCGACGCGTGGCAGTGTAAAAAACACTATGAAAACATGCTAAGTAGTAATACTTGAATATATTTTATAAATTTTGTCTAAGTCCCCGAAGACACATACTTTCGCTAGCTTTCAGTATTCATTATCTTCATAATGAACTTAGAAATCTTTATTCTCGAAGCATGGCCATCAGTAGCCATCTTTCCTTCGATTTTCCACTTCTTCGAAGGATAATTATTACAAGACAAAATCTTCAGCTAACACACGTGCCAAGTGCAGCCTGAATCCACTCCTTGACTCCAAACAAAGATGGTTGATTATTTTAACTGCAGATTCAATTACATTTCATGAAATGTAAATGCAAAATTTATCAAATGTAAATGAGAATCATTAGAGAAAATAGAGTAATGCATCTTTGGAGGTTTTAGGCTCAATTTGAGAAACGAAAGCGAAATGATAATAAAAGTTATTTATCTTTGACCGTATCGTAACTCCTTTTGCGATGTTTCCTTGAATGTTATCGACAGGATGATCCTTAGAGGATTTCCATCAAGGGGGAGATCACTTGTATTACTTAGATGATATTCCACCTTTTCTTCGGGTATTTGATCCTATATCTCCTCAACTTTCTCCGGTATGAGGCCATCATTCTTTTCAACACTTTTTAATTCTAAAGATACATCTACGAAAGTAGAGGGACAATTTTGACAACATTATGATGTGTGAGAGATCTCAGGATGGGTGGGGTATGATATTTTCAAATTTTGTTTAGAAAGATATTTTAAATGAAGTCCTAATAATCAATAACAACAGTTTTCACTTCTTTTACTTTTTCAACTGGTTTGTTAGGCTATGTACAATGGTTTGCATATTCAACACCCTCTTTTTTCACTTTTTATTCTCCACATCATCTTCTCTTTCTTCCACGTAATAATTCAACATTCATTTAATTTTTACTTACTACAATGGTTTTGTTTAATAAAATTCAACACCCAATCCCACCATTTTAAACAATCACAACAACCAATAAATTTTTGCAAAGTAATATATGTGGGCCCACACTTTCTCATTCAACATGTTGAATATTTTCAACACATATTAATCCACATCACTTTCAACTCTTTATTCAACACCTCATTGAACCTATTCAACTATTGAATAATTTTTTCAACACTAAATAGTCTTACTCTTTTTCAAATATTTTCACTCTCTTTCAATCTATTATCCTTACACCTCAACTAAACCCTTCCATTCTTCTTCTTCTTTTCTTCAATTTCTTCAATGTCTTCCATTAACTTCAACCCATTCAGTGGAAACTGGTTCCCATTCTCCAAACCACCAAACCCACTCCCTCTCCCTCCTCTCACCACTCTCTTCAATCTCTCCCAATCTCCCTCCAATTTCGCATCAACCTCTCTCTCCACCACCAACACCACCACCACCGCCGCCGCAACCACCGCCGTCACCGATGACGACGACCAACCCGGTCCATTCACCAAAATGGTCCAACAATTCTTCTGGGAATGCGAGAATCTCCCCGACTACAGACACACACCGCAAGTCGAAAAAATCCTCAACGACAACCACGCGTTCGAACCAAACCCTAACGCGACGGAGCAAGAAATGAACGAGAATGAAGAGTTTATGGAAGCAATGAGAAACAATCCGGTTATGAAGTTTCTGAGGAGAGCCGAGTTTGTTGCTGATGAGATGCATGAGATTGAGATGAAGAAGAATGCGGAACCGTATAAGAAGGAAGATAGAGATGTTTGGAAGAAGGTGCCGAATGTTATTGGACTTGATGGAAGGCCGATGCCGAGGAAATCGCAGACGAGTTTGGATGCGAAAGAGAAGTTTTGGGATTTTGCTAGACAGTTTTATCTTGGGATTTGGGGGTTTTGGCAACGGCCTTATCCTTCTGGGAGACCTATTGATGCTGCTCAAGCTATTGGATATAAGACGCTCGAGAGACGATACTATGATTGTAAGTTTTTTTTTCCGAAATTGAGTTCAATTTGAATTTGCATTTGGCTTGTAGTTGTAGGTTTTGTGTAACTAAGAATCGCGCATTTGACACGTTCCTCGTATTAATGTTTTAAAAATGGAACCAAAAGTTCAAACAAAACTGTGGTCTAACCGCTTGTATAGGGTGACTAATATTTCGAGATATATTTTAGATTTGAATTGTTGAAGATAAAATATGAGATGTTCAATCTGCGTCTAACAATTGGAAAGACTTCACTATATTGTGTGCTTTCTCTAACTGTATGGAATCCATCGCGAGAGACCGAGATGTGATATGTAGGTAATTTAACTGGATTTGACTACTCGTAAGTGAACTTTAGAAAGTAAAGTCAGACATTCCAACACACTCATGATTTGTTATTCATAAGCAGATAGTATTAATGAATAAAATCAATTGCTAAGATTACTTACTTTACTCAATAGGTTACCCAAAAGTGGCTGTTATATGATTCAAACAGTTTAATCCCTAATACTGGGAGTGATGTCACTTTGTTTACAAATATCTTTTGTGCTAAATAGTAGCTTTATGTATCAGCTTTTTACTTCTTAGCTTTGCAGACAGATTGAAACAATTGGAACACGAGATTTTGGTTCAAATATAGAGGCAAATTGTTCAAATTCTTCTACTCTATTTGACAATACTTAGTAGAACAGAACAAAAATGGTACATGTTTTATTCCATTGAATGGGTGGAACTAAATAAAAACAAACAGAACATCTGGCCTGCTCCTAATTGAATGCCAATTGTATGGCACAGCCGCATAAGGGCAGAATTAAATAGAACTACCTCTTTTATTCTTTTCTGTTTTCTGTCTTCTTTGCCACATATTTGGATGGATGAAATCAAACTGTTTCTGTTTTTATACATTTTGATCTTAAAGTTCTGCTTTGAATATGCACAAAATGTAGAACAGATGTCGTATATTTTCTTTTGTCCTGATCTAACCTATATACTAGTTTATTACTAAATGCTATCTTATTTTTATTTTTGGAAAGCATGCTTGGTAAGTTGGGAGATTTTTCAATGTGCAAGACTTTTTTGGTATCTTTCTTTGGCTGCCGTGTGTATGGTTGAATTAATCAAATTTTTCCTGTCTTTCTTTGGGTGACCATGTGCATGGTTGTGAGATTAGTTCTTTTATGTGGAGATTAGGTATAAGTTTCTCTTGAGTTGCAATTCGAGAATTAGAACTTTCAAATTTCGTTCGTTACAGTTAATGTTGGTGTTGGTGTCGCGGTCTACATCTACTGTCACCAACTCACCAGTCATTTAAATTGGGCTGGCATATTTTAGTTTTTCTCTTTTATTTGAAGTTTTTATATTTCTTAGGAAGATTTGATTACAAGCTCTTTTAAACACAAAATAATGTAGTCTAAATAGCTTGCCAATAAGGGTGTCGGGCTTACCTAGCAGGATGCTTAAGATTGAACAAGTAACTCAAGAGTTCGACTGTGTACTCTGAAACACTTGAGCTACTCTGCCATGGGAGTTAAGTTAATTAGTTTGTAAGAACTGTTTGGGTTTATTTCTGTTGGCAATCCTTCATTGATAGATAGTTACTAATTCAAAAGCCCCCCACCTTGGTTGTGGAGCAACATCTCTGCTGCTTCTTTTGTTTTCTCTTTGCAAAATAATGAAAATTTTATTAGATTAATTTAGAAAGGATAGATGTGCAGGTTATGTAATTGTATATAATCTTTGTTTGTTGAAGGTTCGCTGGTAAAATAATAAACTCTCAATGAATATAACTATTATATTAGTTCATGTATCTTCTCAGTGTTTTTGATTTGTTTCATTGTGTATAACATTGTTTCTATTTTCTATTTGATTAGTTATCATGAAGAGTGGTGTATGGTTCTATAAGGATCGGCTGGGTCGGACACGAGGGCCATTGGCATTGCATACACTTAAAACTGCTTGGGGTGGTGGGGTTATTGATAAAAACACTTTCATTTGGGGTGAAGATATGGATGAATGGGCGCCCATCCATATGATTTATGGAATGGAGCGTGCAATCGCTACTTGGGAAGGTATGCTGAGTTTCATCTTATTTACTTTATTTAATATATTTTACTGTGATAATCTGTTAACTCCACATGAACAGTCTTTTATTTATAGAAATTAGAAACGTCGCATTTTGGTTGCCTGACAACCATTTTTAGGCATGTCGAGGAAGTGACACCATTTTTTTTTTTGGCAATTTTTTAGTTCGACTTGGAGCTTCAGCAACAGCTTTCTTTCATAAATTACAAAGAGGTATACCACCGTGGGTTCCTCTTAAGGGATTTGAAAAGAAGTCTTATAAGCAGCTTCAGGAAGAGGCGATAGAAAGCAAGAGGCGTGATTTGGCAGTGGTGGAAGCTAATGACGGCATGTGGCCCGGAGTTAGAATTCCAAGTCATGCCCTGTTTCTTTGGGCTAGTGGCTCTGAAATGACCCCTACTTTGGAACAGGATCACATGCCCAACAAGTACATTCCCAAAGATCTAAGGTATGTCCGCCAGTACTGTATTATATAAAAGACTGTTCTTTTACTTCCATTTTCACAAGGTTTTCTCCAAAATTCAGCAGGAAGTTTTAATAAAATGCAGTGTTGTTAATTAACGTGCTAATAGCGCTTGTTATTGTTTGCCATACGCTATTTATATTTAGTACAAAAGTTTGTCAAATAACTGTTATGGCGGGGCTGTAGCCTATAACACTATTATGCAGCAGATTTTAAACAAATGACATTTCTGCAATTCTCGATTTACAACACTCATAAATTGTGATTGCTATGTTCTCTATTATTGTTTAACTATTTTCTTTGGGTTTGGGAATTGCTGTGAGATAGACAACAGTTGGCTAAACTGATTCCAGGATTGAGGCCATGGGAAGTTCTGAGCATAGAACAAGCAATGGATCGCATAACATTCAATGGTGAATGGTACCGTGAACCGCTTGGTTCATACAACACAGGTCCGCCATACATCAGACGCTGGAATAAAGACGTGATGGTAAGCATGTTTTGCCATTTAGTGGGATAAGACTTGGTTGTTGGTTGTTGCTGTATAAAATTTGATCTGCTTTGATTATTTGCAGAGGTTTTATGAAGGGGCTGATAGCGTTTCTCGTCTAGCGCATGAAACATTCATGGCAAGATATCCTGGCTATGACAAAATTAGCAAAAAAGTCCTGCAGGATTTTAAAACAAGAATTGTGGAGATGAAGAAGAAGATGAAGGAAGAGCACCGCCTTAAAAAGCAGTTGGTTAGGGAGGAAAGGCGTAAAAAGTAGAATTCCCATAGTGCCATTTTTTAGGAGAGATTATATGGCAAAACTTCATTGGGCTTGAATAGTTCAGTTTTTGAAATTTATTCACTTTGAACTCATCAATGTAATATAATTTCTAAAGACAATGTATTTGCCCATTTATGGGCTAAAACGATGAAAATGAAATGTATTCCACCAGTTATTTGTGGTTTTGGCTTTTGGAGGATAATTTTAATACAAACTTAAAATTTTAATTATTAAAATAAAATTGTGATGTATAAGCATTTAATAATTTTATTATAGTTTTTTTTTTAGAAATATTTTATCGTTAACATTTTTTTTTACATATTCCTCCTAGTTAAATTTCATCTCAAATAGATCCTCCTAGTTTAAGTCCATCATCTCTCCAACTATAAGTTATACAATGATTTTATTTGTGTTTTTTTAGTATTTTAAATTGGTAAGAATTAAAAAAAATTAAAAAAAGATATTTTCAATATCTTTTAAGGTGTGTGAGGTAGTGATGAAGTTAGTGAAGAAAATGTGAGAATTATGACGTGGCTAGTAATTCACATTTTATAAATCTTATATTATATGTTATATGGAACAAAATTCGTGTGCAGGCAGTTATGCAGAGTTTGTATGTTACATAAGAATGGTTAGTGAAGAGGCAGTTTACTTATGCAAAAATCTTGAATGTTATATAAGACTTGAATCTTACTCCCTCCATATCTATTTATAGGTTAAGTCTAGGGTGAGAGCTTAATTAAGTCTCTCACCGGTGAAACCCCTAAAAGTAATCATTGAGAACATCAAAAATCATTGACAATATATTTAACATTGCGAGAACCACCGCTGCAACATAGTTTTATCACCGCCACGAAATTCATCGCCGCATCATAACTTATTTACCGCCCCGAGAGCCACCACTGTGACACAGCCTATCTACCGTCGTGAAAACCACCGGGCATAGCTTTCTTAACAGGCCCTGGTGTGTGTCGGATTCTGGTTTATAGCTCCATTGCAGTTCCAGTTGGTCTCGCTGTGGAGTTGATCCGTGGAGTTAATGTATATTAGTACTTATCCTTATGAGATCACATGTTGCACATTATTTCCTCCTTGTTGACAGTGCTTTGTTTACATCATGTTTGTTTCATGTGAATGCAGTAAAGAAAGAAAAGAAAGAAAAAAAATTGTGTTCATAATTGTCATTGGGAAACAGGGGAGGAGCCAAGGCCCAGCTAGCCCGGGCAAGCGCCCGGGCTCAACCCCTATTTTCTATGTACTCCCCATAATTTAATAGTCGATTTTTAGACAAAATCAGGGGCAAAATTAGTAAAAATAGGGTGTGAAAATTAAAACAGGTGAATAATCAATGGTGTAAAGTTTTTGCTCAGGCTCTATAAAATTCCTGGCTGCGCTGGGAAATCAATAAGATAAAGTGAAACAAATTGCAATCCTAACTAAAACTAAATTCTTCAAGTAAATAAACAATGAACAACTCTAAAATTTGTAGAGTTTTATGACCAAACACATGAAAAAAAAAATGTCAAGAAACTTTCAATGAAATATGCTAGAGCTCATGCACTTATGACCAAAACATGAATCAAAGTGCGAGGACTTATTAATTGGACAATATTGATATATTTTGGGCCTGCCATTGATCAAGTTACAAAGGAAATTATTCTGAATGCCCATTCTTTTGTCAAATTACATATTCGTACAGAGTAATTTTGAACAGAAGGAGTATCTTACCGATTTCACAAAATGCTATGTTACACTTCTGCTATTAACTTATTCATTGTCAGAATGAAAAGAAACGTATTTCACAATAGCTTTTCTGCCAAACTCCAGGTAATATTGAAACTGCAGCAATAGTTCAATGTTATTTGTGAAAAAATCATTTAAAATGTCAGGATCACTTCGTCTAATATAGTGAAGTGAATTTGCGGAACAGAACTTTAAAAGTTGTTCACTTCATCTAAACTTTAGGATAACTTCATCTAATATGAACTGCAGTAGCATGAAAACAATTTGATTATACCATTTCAATCCAACATGTGGCATTCACACTATGCATGATGCTTTAAAGTGGATGAACAATTACCTAAGCCAAAACATTCTGGTTTAAAGTGCATTCACATTCTGGTTTTGAAACTGATAAACCAAAACATTACCAAAGCCGGAACTCAGTTTTGCATCCATGTAATTTCGTTGGAACTCAATTTGGCATCCATGTAATTTCCTAAAAATAAATACATAGTTCAATCTTTAGTATATCAGTAAGGTGTATTTTACACCAAATACCGTGCACTTTTATTACCTACATGTAATCTTCAGGCCTGACAAAGGTAAATTAATGTTCTATTTCTCCAGTCAAACATTCCAGGTAAATTAAGTCCAATAATTGGTAGAAATATCAACATACCACACTGTTGTAAATGTTTATAAAAAATTCATTTCTGCTAATAGATGGTGGTTTATTGCTGAGATTTCATTTTTCTTGAGATACCACACAAATAGAAAGACTACTTTGTTGATTAAAGAGTTTATTTTCTATCCGTTATCAACTATTTAGTTTGCATATTTTAATCCTTTAAAGTATTACAAACACTCTAGAGGGAGGGAAAAGTGTAGAGTTACAAACGACGATTGAAAAATCAATGAAGAAAATTGTGATAAAATACACGTGTAATAAATCATATCAAGTGTCTGTTAGGTTTCGTAAGAGCCAGACCCGTATGCTTCTCTATTTGAGATGGTTTATGGCAAAGAAAACACCCTGCCTTCGTTTGTTACTTCTCTAGGGGAGACTTTACGAGAGGCAAGGTATGACAAATAATTTATTGGATAGGGATTATATTCTTAAACAGCTTGCTTATCATTGGCAATGGATCTAAAGCCGAATGAGTCATTCTGCGAACTAACATAGGAGAGATGTGTCTAGCATTCAATAGCTAGGCCTAGGGGTATGTTTCTCTAGCTTTTCGCCAAGTATTTTTAGCAGTTATATACAATGACTAAGGTAGAAGTAGTAGCCAGCAAGTTACAATTTCTTACAATCACTTTTTATTCAATAGAATTGAAAATCTAAAAACATTCCCACAAAATTGTGAATCATGTAACCCATCAGTTTCAATAGGAATATTTACATCTAATAAATAAGAACTGTCATTTGATATAGTTTTTTCACTCTGCTTCAAGTCATTATTATGATAACTTCAATCTCAGGCACTGCCACTAACCGTCCCTTTGAACACGTAAAGATAGTCGCCATTTTCAACTCCATGCCACCTAAGACTACAACTATCACGCATGATCCTCTGCCTGTGTATAAACAGATAGTCATCAACCGGCAGAATTTTTCTGCATAGCAGCAGCTGCTTCAAGTCATTAATAGTGCTTATATCTCTCTCTGAATAGGGTGACGTCCAAGATGTTTGTCTGCGGCGACCGTCAAACTCGATGAAAATGGATGTCTGTCTTTCTGCGGTGGCTGATGAAAATGGATGACGAATGAATAAAAGATAAATAGGGTGTACAAATATTTGACAGTGTTTTAAAGGTTGAAGATGAAAATTGCAAGCTATAGTGAAAAAAGAGAAGATTAGAGTGAGGCTCCGTCTGACATCTTGTTTCTCTTGTTTCTACAATAAGGGCTATTGAGAATGATTATTAGCTTAAGGAAAAAAAATATACGAAAAATAATTCTTACGAAACAATAAGAAAAATGTGAATTTTTTTTTTGAATAACAAGTTTTTTAAAAAAAAATTCAAAAATAACAAACTTTTCAAAAAAATTACAAAAATGACAATTTTTTGCTATTTACACCACGTTGTCGCCAGGGGGTGGCGACAACAATCAGCCCAAAGAGTAGTCGCCAGTGGGCCTGGCGAATTCCTTCTAAAATCAGGTGCTGTCACCACCCCCCTGGCGACAACACCCCCTTATTTATTTTTTTCATTTTTTTCAATTATTTTTTTTATTAACTATCTTTTCTCATTTATTTTTTTTAACTACAATTTTTCCATTATTTTCTTATACTGTTTTTTATCTTTTTTTTAATTATTTTTTAAATTTGTTATTTTTGAAAAAATAACTGAACATCAAAATATCTACAATATAAGAAAGTTTATGTGTCTGGAAATACCAAAATTGCCCTGTTGTTCCATTAGCATGCCATGTGGATGCTCTTACAAAGTTTCATTTCTATCACTTTTGTTATCTTTCTCTCTTTCTTTCACATAATCCACTTCATTTTTTCTCTTTTTCTCTCTCTTCCTTTGACGATCTCTCTTTCTCTGAGTTCTCATATTTTTCTCAAATCCCTAACCCTAAATCTTCTTATTTCTTCTCCTTCTACACGTTTGCTGATTATATCGTGATGTTGATTTTGAACCGTTAATAGTTGTTGCTGAGGGTTACGGTCGTGAAAATTGATGTTGATGACGCTGAAAGTCACAGCAAATCGGTGAGATCTTTCTTTGTTTTTCGTATTTTGAGTTCTATAATCTCTCTTCTTCTCTCAATATTTTCTGAAGGGTTTGTGTAAAAAATGAGGAAGATGATGATGAAATAGGGTTTCATGAACGTTAGTGTTGTATCAGGTTTACTGAATATGAATTGCGTTCTTTTTATTTCTTCTCATTGTTTTTGGAAAATTTGTATAGGTGAGGATGATGATGATGGGATTTTAGGGTTCTGGTTCTGTATTCTGCGGCTGGGTTTTACAGATGGTGAACAACAATACTCTCCTCTTTGAGAACTGTGCATTGAATCCTTTTATATGGACAAATTTAGGGTTTTTTGTTACTGTTAGCAGGCTTGAGGAAATTCTGTATTGGGCTTTACTAATGTCTTATTCTGATCTTGTGTGAATCGTAATCCCCTGGTACTGAACCGTAACTGTGATGTTATTGTTGATTTACTACAGTGAAAAAATGTGACTCTGCTATTAACTTATTTTGTTCCCCTTTACTGTGAACCAAAGTTTATTTGTGATTTGTAGTAAAGATTAGGCCCATGATTATTCTGTGAAACTGTATGAGGCCTTTAACTCGCAAACATGATTTGAATTATTCCCCTTAAAAATTATGATTCCTTCATATAAACCCTAATGATGAATTATGAATCTTCTTGATACTTCTTATTCATATTCATGTTTGTTCTAACATTACTTCACTTTCTCTTTTCATGTGCTAATGAGCATTGGTGGCAAAAGGCAAGGCAAGGTCAATTTTATAGAGTTTGTAGGCATTGGGGAACAAAGCTTCTTTTGTGTAATTTGTAATGAATATTTGAATCTTTGGATGTAATGAATATTTGGTTGGTTGCTGATATTTGGCATACATGGCAGTAAAGCAAATGGATGACTACAAGGTTTTAGCGACTACTGGAGCGCCTGGAAAACATGTGAAGACGCTTTAGTAGAACTGCTACTTCTTTCAGCAGCAACTGTCCCTGACAGTCCTCATTATCGATTTTTTCGTTGGCTGAATTTTTTGTTCATTTTTCATTGATTGAGTAATGATTTTGGTTGGTTGAGTTTTCTGTGTAGTTTCAAACAACCTCCTACCGACAACCGTTTATCTAACTCCGACCGATTCGTACTCCTCATCTCGCGGCCTTCCTAAAGTCTTTTGATTTAATTTTTGATTGGTTTGGTGTTGATGATGCTCACAGGTTTGTGCAATATGTTGGAACTGGTGAACACCTTCCCTGAAGAGATGTCTTTGTTGCTAGGCATATCAGTACCGTGTCAACGGGGGATAGTGTTAAATCATAGCTTACATTTTTTGTACCGATATCTTTCGAAATCATAGCTTATTATCCAGTATGTGAAATTTTATAGAACATTTCAGTTAAATTCATTAGTATTCAATATCGAATTATATCCATCCTTTAGGTTCAAAATATAATTTAGTTTGTTCTTTCAGATTAATCTTGGGAAATACATAAAGGATAATAAAACAGAATTCTCGATTTTCGTGGCTACTTTCCAGCAACCTCTCCAAAAGGGTGCTACTAAAGTTTCAATTTTTTCTTAAGGGAAGTGATTCCTTCAATATGTGCAATTGGGTCTCCGCAGCTTCTGCTTCTCAGTGGAATTGGACCAAAGCCTTATTTTTCTTCATGGGGAATTTCTGTTGCTCATCATTTACCTTATGTAGGTCATTTTCTGATTTGCAGGTTTGTTGTTTTAGGTTACGGTTGATTGTACTAATTTTCATCATTGATTTACTGCAGATTTGGAGATGAAAATATTATCGATGTGCGATTTTAGAACTAATCTGTTGCTGAATGGAAGCTATTGGTTTTGGCTCTGCAGGTGCTGGACTGATGGTGTTGAGCAGGATCATCGAGAACAAGGTTTGAAGGCTGCTTTCGTTCAAAAGTTGATATTATCAACCATATTCGAGGAAATATGATCATAGAATTTAATTTAGTCGCGTAAGTCATGGATTAGTTACAGCTTCTTACATATTCACCACTATGATGATGATGTCACTTAAATTGGTAGTAATTTATTGGTTAGATGAGTTGCTTCTCATGCTTTTCAACATCTTTTCTTTTAAAAGTTAATTGTAAAATTGGTAGTGATGTTCTTTACACATGAATAATAATCCAAACTAATTGTAAAATTCTGTCTTGGATAACAGAAAAATTAGATGAGGAATTGACTGAGAAATATTTAACAAAGTGGTGTGTATTAAGTTTTGAACTGGTAACAATTGGGCATGTCTTATAATCAGTTGTGTTTTGTTTTTAGGTACTGTACAAACAGGCACAACATTCCGAGCGAAGAGGAGCAGATGTGTGTACTTGCCAGCTGAGTCTAATGATGTTGAGTCGGATTCTTCTAAAACTGCTTCTATTAATTATGAATCAGATTCTTCTGAAATAGAACTAGACAATGACAAAGAAATGCTTGTATATTGAGGTTTGTCTTCATTATGGGATTTGACCATTACTACACTCTTGTGACCTTCCTGCACTGTTTATGTAAATTCAAAGGTGACATCTAATTGTGTGACTTGTGAATTCATTATTTGGTTTTGTTTGAGTTGTGCATCGAATCTCTGCACTGATTTTGGACAGTTTAGTATATTTTGATATTTTCAAGAATGAATGGAGCTGCTTTAGGATTGAATTGGTGAAATAAGTTTGAATCGGTCGAGTTCACTGCAGGAGTCTGGTTCGAAATCAATCTGTGGTCACTGCTGTTGTTCTCACCTTTCTGTGCTGCTTAAGTGTACTGACCTCTGTCTCAAAGATCCTTGATTTCGGTAACAAATAGTGCCTCGGTTGGAGAATTTACTAGCTTGCCTATTATGGTCGGTGCTGCTCTATCAGCCGATGGCCATCATTTAGAATGATTTTCTGCATTAGGAGTGTTTATCTGCATTTGGGTCAAGGTTCCAAAACAGAAGAGTGGTTGAATTTGTTTAGCCACGTTGTGTAGTCCATCCCGAGTAATATACTTGAAGTTCACGACTTCTTCCATGGGAACACCTTTATTTGTTTGAGTTTGAAAATAAATTATAAACTTAATTATCAAAGCATCATTGTATCTAACATTTTCCCGCTTTATTGCAGGTATGTTTTGTGTTACTTCTAAACACTACTTATGGCAGGTATGTTCTGCGAATATCATTGATGTTAATATAGCTATTTCTGGTAGTTTTATCTCCTCATGCAATTTGACACAATGAAATGATTTACCTATGTAGTTTGTAGCTGCATTCTCTAATAGCGGAGAAAGCGATAATTTATATGCTTCACCATATGTCGGGCTATTTTACGAATCTTAGGTATTCTTACAACTTTCAAGAAGGCTTGTGTTTTTTATGAGTTTTGTTCAGTTTTAAAAAGTGAGATAATGAAATGCAAGTGAGATGCTGGCAATGTTTTTCAAGTCACCACGTCTGGTATGAGTTATGCAGTAGCACATCATGTATGCTTATTTCTTATATTTAGCTCCTTTTGGTTGTCGCTGTAGGAATTAGGATTGATTCACTTGATCAAGTATCCCTTGAGAAAATTGGGTGCCCATCAAATGATGAGAATCTCAGTGACACTGAACCAGAAAGCCGTCCGTTTTCATGGGCAAGATCTCCAGAAAATTTATTGCGATAGGAAACATATCTAGCTTTGGCCACTGCATTTGTGGTTATGAGATTACTCTACGTGTTTTCTCCTACGCTGCTTACATGTATTCAATATGTCTGGAGAAGGGTCCTCCAAAATGTTAGATTATGGACCTTGCTGGAACATCCTTTGGTTTATTTGAAGCGAATAATACAGTCAATTTACCGTTTGAAAGAGTCGTGCAAGAGATGTAATCTGCAGGAAGGAGCAATGAATGCTAAGGCATGGGCTTCCAAGTCCCTTGCCACAGTTTCAATTGGAGAAGAAAGCACCAGCCGTGTGATGCACCAGTAGGCTTGGCTGCAAGTTTTGCCACGTTCTCGTGTAATATTCACACCCTTGAGCCTCACACTTAGTGAAGTCAATTGTGTTTGTGAATGATGTAATCATTCCTTTTTTGTCCATATGTTCAAGAAATACCTCATTCAATATTCTAGAAAAATGGCTTCAATGTGTATAGTTTAAATGAAAAAATCCAAACCTTAAATCTGTAATTCTTTGACTTCGTGTAGGTTTACCTGAAGGTCAAATATTTTTGATCATTAGTTCATTAATTTAATTTTGTTGGGAATGAAATGATTGTAATCCTACCTTGTACTGTTTTTCTGTCATGTTCATGTATTCAAACATGTTTAATGTAAAACTTAAAAAATAATAAATCTGTTAAATTATCACAGGAGTACTTTGTATCAAAAGTATTTTATGTAGGAAAGAACCATTTTTTATTTCTACTTGCAGAGTTAATGAAATGGCACAAGTTCTGATCTTTGTATCCTAAGAGTTTCATTACAGTTTTGTGATGCCGATGTAGGATGCATACTCGAGTTCTCGAGTAAGTCCGAGCATAATCTAAAATATATTTATTTATTATCAAATCATATCAAGTAATTTACTTATGTAAATGTGTTTTTTTAAACATGTACTTCTTTATAATGTCAACTAACTATTTTTAAGACTTGGTAAATGGGTTTTTTTTAAACTTAATTATCAAAGGATCTTGTGGATTTTATTTTCTCTGTAGTGCCTTGGTGATTGTAGTGAAGCTCATACTTATTGTTGTTAGCACTAAACTATATTTTATTTGGAAAAGGAAAGTTCAGCTTGTGAGAGTGAAGGGATGTTGAACACAGGAAAGATGTATCAGGTTTGGTTCTGTTACTTATCTTCAACAGTCATTTTTTTTTATTTTGGATTTGTTGTTTTGGTTAGTTGGAACTGATGCTATAACTGCATCACAAATTTCAGGCAACGAGAGCAAACAGACAGAGGCTAAAGGTAGCAGCACCTGTAAATTCGGCTGCACCAAGACCAAAATCATGACGCCCGTCTTTACAAAGTATCTCTGAGTCTTCTATTTTAAAGATGCATATAGATTGTGAAAATGTACCGTCTCTCATAATATCATTTGTTTGTCTCTTTCGGGTTCGAGGCTCCTGTCAGGGTGGATTGAGTTTCGTAATTCTCTTCCATTATAATCACCATGTTCAGTTAAAACATGTTTGTATAGCACAGAAAAATAACTGAATGCAAATTCAAAATTTATTAGAAGTTCTTTTTATTGTTACAGTTGAGGTATAAAAATGTTACAAGCAAATGATGCATCTTTTATATTGTAAAAAAGAGAGAAATGTGAAAATACAATTCATTTTAATTTTGAGTTCCAAACTTTCCAATCATCATCAACATGATTTTGTGCCCATAATAGTGATGCTCTAGCAGCCAGAGGTGCTGGTAGTTTGCAACCAACATATCAGTGCATGGCGTCACCAACAAAGTCCCAGGACCTCCATACTCCTTGTGCAAAAACTTTGCCTAATATCTATTTACAATTAAAAGACTAGGTGTTTTAAATGTTTAGTTTTCATATATATATATATATATATATATATATATATATATATATATATATATATATATATATATATAACAATAATTTAGATTCACTTTCTCATTTTAAAATTAGATTATAATTTGATTAAATAGGTTCATAATTACCCTATACCAATATAAATTTTAGATTAAAAAAACTTTAGTAATAGTCATGTTATTCTATTTTTACAGTTCATTTTTTAATATATAATTATTTTATGTTTTTTTAAAGATATTATATGATGTACAATTACAAATAAGGTAACAAATATATTATTTATGTAAATGTTTTTATATAGGAAAAAAAATATTGTTTATCCGAATTTTTTTTAAACAATGTTATTTTTATAAATAGGAAATAAATATTTTTCTAATTAATTTTAAAATAAAAATAATATTTATGTACGAGAAAAAATATTTTAACTTTTCAAATATTTTTATATACGAAAAATATAAAGGCACGGGTTCTTAAACCAAACAAATGCGTGTTCAAAAAACTATAGTGAGTCAATAAAATTTTAATAAACTTGAGCAACTTAACTATTGATCCAACTTTATTACGAGCAAAATGAATATTAATATTTACAAATATTTTTTAACGGAACATGAAGTTACTTAATGTTGATTATTAACGGGACATGAATTTACTGATCAAAATATTTTTTATTAACGAGACATGAAGTTTTTCTAATCAAAATAGTGAGTCCATAAAATTTTATTAAACTGGAGCAACTTAACTTTTGATCCAACTTTATTACGAGCAAAAGGAATATTAATATTTACAAATATTTTTAACGCGACATGGAGTTATTGATCAAAATATTTTTTATTAACGAGACATGAAGTTATTGATCAAAATATTTCTTTAACGGGACATGAAGCTACTTAATATTGATTATTTATTTTCCAAATAATGATTATTAATTTTAATTAAAAAAAATTTATATTAAAAAATGTACATTTAATATTAAAAAAAAAGTACATCTGAAACGGGACATGAATTTATTGATCAAAATATTGATTATTAACGGGACATGAAGTTACTGATCAAAATATTTTTTTATTAATTATACCTTTAATTATTATTTTTTTTCACAGGCAACCAGATTTTTTTTATAAAAAAATATATATATGAAACAAATGCGCGTCCCGTGCCAGAACCCGTGCGGACGCACGGGTTTGTTACTAGTTGTTATTCTAAAAATATGTCTTTTCTAAAATAAAATTGAATACAAATTACACTGTTGGCCTGATTGTTTTAAATAATGAGTGAAAAGAAAGACATGCATTTCACAAATTACAGAAATATTCATATATAAGAATGAAAAATGATGTATTAATTTTTTTCCATTTTCTATTTTATCTATCTTTCATTCTTTTTTTTATTCTTCAATTTCGAGGGGAAATATTTGTTAAAATGGATATCTTTCATCCATACTTTTTCCCAATTTTGAGAGGAAATATTTTATAAATGAATCTCATTGAAAATATTTTTTCTCTTATTCTTTTTCTGTTTGACGAAACATGAAACAATATATGATACGTGGCTGTAATTCTTTTTCATTCAATAAAATAAATTTTTAAAAAAGACACAAAATTTTCAATTTTAATTAAGTGTGAAAATTTAGATTATGAATAAGAGTTATTATCTAATCAAATTTTATTAACTATTTAAATTCAACTATTTAATTAAAATTAGTGGTATTAAATAGTTGAATTTAGATAGTTAATAAAATTTAATTAGATAATAACTCTTATTCATAATCTAAATTTTCACACTTAATTAAAATTTGATGTTCAGTTATTTTTTATTAACTATTTTTAGAATAACAATATTTTGATGTTCAGTTATTTTTTCAAAAATAACAAATTTAAAAAATAATTAAAAAAAAAGATAAAAAACAGTATAAAAAAATAATGGAAAAATTGTAGTTAAAAAAAATAAATAAGAAAAGATAGTTAATAAAAAAAATAATTGAAAAAAATGAAAAAAAAAATAAAGGGGGGTGTTGTCGCCAGGGGGGGTGGCGACAGCACCTGGTTTTAGAAGGAATTCGCCAGGCCCACTGGCGACTACTCTTTGGGCTGATTGTTGTCGCCACCCCCCCTGGCGACAACGTGGTGTAAATAGCAAAAAATTGCCATTTCTGTAATTTTTTTGAAAAGTTTGTTATTTTTGAATTTTTTTTTTTAAAACTTGTTATTCAAAAAAAAAATTCGAAAAATGTAATATTGTGTAAAAAAATTTATCTTGCAATTGGTTTTTGATGTTCTCAAATTTTTTATATTAGATCTCAATCATTCAATTAATCCATAGGTTAGTTTTAGGGGTTTCACCGGTGAGAGACTTAATTGAGCCCTCACCTATACTTAACCCTATTTATAAATAAAAAACACTTTTTTTTTTATAAATTATAATTAAAAAAATATCAACTTTATTTTATTTTTAAAAATTAATTTTTTTCACATTAAAATTTAATATAAATTGAATTTAATTTGGCTTCTTTTTCATCTTTGGCATAAACAACATCAAATCAAAATTATTCTTACATTTTTTCATAAAATATATTTTAAAAAGACATAAATTTTTAAACTTTTTTTTAATGAATGTGAAATATTAGATTTTTGCTTATAAATTGGCATGGAGTAGTATATGTTATGTTATTGTTCCGGACTGACTCAGTAGCTAGACATGACCCAATTCACTTATGCATCTAGAACGGCTCAATAGTCTTGGCCCAACCAGCTGAGGGCAGAGGAAAGTTCATTTCTTCCTACCCCTCTTTCGAGGACGCATCTTCATCTGGCCCGAGGATACCAGACCATCACTGTCCTCGGCCAGGCCTCCATCCGCACCAGCGCCAAGACATCCATTTTGTCCCTCAATCGGGGACAAATGACCACCTGCTCGCTGGACACCTTTGGGACCTAGAAGTATGTCTCTGCCCCTCTAACGAATAGTTACGGGCAGCCATCCAGGATTCCTAATTTTACGCCTAGATTCCTGACAGTCACATATTTTGGGCCTGGATCCTTGATTCAGCTCAAATATGGACCAATGGTCAAGCGTTGTGGGCATTATATAAACCCTCTCATTCGAGAGGGTCAGGTAATTTAATTTTAAATCCTAAAAACATTCAAATGTATATGTGCTCCTACTTACTTCAGCATCAGAGTGCCTTGCAGGTACACCCCCTCCTCCTCATCATCAACATTGTGCTCGAAACCGTTGGTCCACCTTCTGGTTCTGATCAACCGGTAAGATCAATTATATATAACAGATAGTACGGGAGGAGTCAGAAAAAATAAGTTGTCAGTAAAAGTAATCAATTTGTTAGAGTGAACTTGACTATCATGAAATAAAGGGAAGAGTTACTTCCTAAATTCTTTTCTTTTATCTATTACTTATAAGTCGCTTTGAAAAAAAATTGCACTACAATATATGACGATTTACAATTCTAATGAATAATTAATGTTATTTTTACTATTATATTCTTAAATATTTATTATTTTCTCTTCTTTCAATTATATAAATTTATCTTCCACATGTCATTAATGAAGGACAATTTTGTAAGAACTTGCATAATTTTCTCATTTTCATACAATAATCATTATTTTCTTAATATGTGTGAAAAGTCCAAAACAACTTATAATAAAAAATGGAGGTAGTAATAACAAACAATCTACTTATCTTTATTATCTTGTAGTTGCATCTTATTTTCCTTTGCCACAATTATAACCAATCAATTTGGTCAAACTTATTAGATACATCAACACCATTGCATTGTCTTATTAGATACATCAACACCATTGCATTGTTTGTTCCTGAATGCCCCAAAAAAATAAGCACATCGGTGTTAAAGTAGCTACTCTAGAGACAAAGATGTCAATTTTGGAGGTTTCAGTTAAAAATGTATTTCTTATATATTATATTAAATTATTTTATAAAAAAACTTCTTTGTTTTAATTCTTTTAAACTTGGTCAATGGCATTTTAATTGCTCCATGTAAAGTCAAATACATAAATAAATAAATAAATAATATATAAAAGGGAAATATTTGATATAATAATATTTAAAATAATATTTTAATTGATACTACTAATAAAAGCAATAAATACTAAACAATAATAAAACAATATCTCAACATTCTCTCTCAAGGTGGTGCATATACATCATAACATTCATCTTGTTACATATGTAAGTAATCTGAGGTCTGTGAAGAGATTTTGTAAATAGGTCTATAAGTTGATCATTGGAATTAACAAAAGAGGTTCTGATGGTCTCGATTGTAATTTTCTCTTTAAGAAAGTGACAATCGACTTCTATATGCTTTTATCCTCTCATGAAAAACTGGATTGGAGGAGAGGTGCAAAGTTGTCTGGTTATCACATACAAGTTACATAGGATTTACTTCATAGAAATTAGGGGTGGCAAACGGGCATGCCCGTCCCGTTTAGGCCCGCCTTGCAAAAGCCCGCGAAAAAACGGGGCGGGGCGGGGCAGACATATTTGATTATGCAGGTCTAAAACCTTGCCCCGCCCCACAAAAAAGTAAGGGCGGGGCGGGGAAAGCCCGCGGGCATTAAACCTTTTAGGCCTAAAATTAGTGAAATTGTATAAAAAAAACTAATGCCCGCAAAAGCCCGCAAAAAAACGAGGCCAGGCGGGGCGAGCACATTAAAGGGAGTGGGCCTAAAATCTTGCCCCGCCCCGCGTAAAAGTGCGGGCAAAACGGGCTTTCCCCGCGGGCCGGGTCCGTTTTGCCACCCCTAATAGAAATGAAGTTCATGTATCAAATGCTTTAACCATAAGAGTTCACATGTGGCAAGGGTCATGTCTCAATACTCAACTTTTGTACTTGGTCGATCAATAACCGTTTGTTTTTTGCTTTTCCTTGAGATCAATTTTCCACCAATAAAAACACAGTAACTCGATGTAGAACGTCTATCACTTGCATATCCTACACAATCAACATATGAATATCCAATGATATGAGTGTTGCCTCTATCATAAAAAGCAAGCCTTTTTTCAGGTGACCCTTTTACTTAAGAATTCGAATAATTGCATCCCAATGATTGTCACAGGAAGAGTTCAAGAACTGGATTACTACACTAACCGGAAAAGATATATCAGGTCTAGTCAAGGTAAGATAATTCAACTTTCCTACAAGTCCTCGATATCTTTCTGGATCAATATATGGCTCCCTCTAATTAGGGAGAAGCTTTACATTAGAATCCATAGAAGTGTCAACCGGTTTGCAATCTGTAAGACATGTTTCTTCTAGAATATCAAGAGTATACTTCTTTTGAGAGATGATAATACCTGAATTTGATTGAGCTACCTCAATTCTAAGAAAGTAACAAAGAGGAACAAAATCCTTAGTATGAAAGTTATAAAGTAAGCATTGTTTTATTGCCTCGAAACCCTTAAAATCATCACCTGTAATTATAATGTCATCAACATAAACAACTAGATAAATACATTTATTCGAGGGACATTTGGTGAAAATAGAGTGATCTTATTCACAACAATGTATCCCAAAATTGTTGCAACACTTTACTAAATCTTTGAAACCATGCCCGAGGTGATTATTTCAAGCCATACAAAGATGGGTGCAATTTACATACACGATAACACTCCCCCAAGCAACAAAGCCAGAAGGTTGCTCCATGTAAATCTCCTCTTCCAAGTCACCATAAAAGAATGAATTCTTGATATCCAATTTAAATAGAGGCTATTGTTTCATTGAAGCCATGGCTAGAAAGAGGCAAACTGATGCCATCTTCATAATAGGAGAGAAAGTATCACTATAATCTTGACTGTGGACTTAAGTGTATACCTTTTCCACTGAGTTATCTTTCAATCAATCTACCTATCCATCATGACCCGCATTAACATTAAATATCCACCTACAACCAACAACATATTTTCACTGAGGGGAAGTAACAATCCCCCAAGTATGATTAGATTCTAAAGCTGGCATTTCATTAAGTATTGTCTGTCTCCATTCTAAATGAGATAATGTTGTTAGAACAAGATTTGTTCTGATCAATTATCTTAGTTTTGATGATAACAATAATATGAATTTTGCTTAAGATAATATGGTACTCTAATCCAATGCAATTTCCTTTTCAGGAAATATATAAAGAGTATGCATAATTCAGCGCTCAGAAGCTTTGTCTCAAAGGGTTCAGCATGCAACATCAGAACATGGTCTGGCAAGACATCAGAAGATGATCGAAGCAGAATCAGAACATGGGTCTATGGAAGCATCAGAAGAACATGAGATCAGAAGCACTGAAGTTCTGATGGTATCACGCTCAGAAGCACTTCAAGGTCAGAAGATCAGAAGATGCTTTGCACCAAGCTGTTTGACTCTGATGATATTCAAACGTTGTATTCACAAACATCAGATCAGAAGGAAGTACAAGTGGCAAGCTACGCTGACTGACAAAAGGAACGTTAAAAGCTACTAAAGGCAACGTCAGTAGACACAGCGTGAACAAGGCTCGAGGTAGTTGACAAAAGCGTATAACATTAAATGCGATGCTGTACGGAACACGCAAAGCATTAAATGCACTCAACGGTCATCTTCTCCAACGCCTATAAATATGAAGTTCTGATGAGAAGCAAGGTTAACGATTCTGAACAAAAACAACTCATATTAACTTGCTGAAACTCTGTTCTACTCAAAGCTCAGAATCTTCATCTTCATCAAAACTCACTACATTGCTGTTGTAATATATTAGTGAGATTAAGCTTAAACGTTAAGAGAAATATCACAGTTTGTGATTATAGCTTTTAAGAAGCAATTGTAATACTCTTAGAATTGATTACATTAAGTTGTAAGGAACTAGAGTGATCGTGTGGATCAGAATACTCTAGGAAGTCTTAGAGGTTATCTAAGCAGGTTGTAACTAGAGTGATCGTGTGGATCAGAATACTCTAGAAAGTCTTAGAGGGTATCTAAGCAGTTGTTCCTGGAGTGATCAGTGTGTGATCAGAAGACTCTGGAAGACTTAGTTGCTGACTAAGTGGAGAACCATTGTAATCCGTGCGATTAGTGGATTAAATCCTCAGTTGAGGTAAATCATCTCTGCGAGGGTGGACTGGAGTAGTTTAGTTAACAACGAACCAGGATAAAAATAACTGTGCAATTTATTTTTATCTGTCAAGTTTTTAAAGCTACACTTATTCAAACCCCCCCTTTCTAAGTGTTTTTCTATCCTTCAATTGGCATCAGAGCGCCGGTTCTAAGGTGCAAGCACTTAACCGTGTTTAGAAAAGATTCAGGAAGAGAAAAACGCTTCAGTAAAAGATGGCTGATGAAACTGCAAAGTCTACATCTACATCTGGCTCTGCTGAGCAACACAACGGTAACAATGGTTATACTAGACCGCCGGTATTTGATGGTGAAAACTTTGAATACTGGAAAGATAAACTGGAAAGTTACTTTCTTGGTCTAGATGGTGATCTATGGGATCTTCTTATGGATGGTTACAAACATCCAGTAAATGCTAGTGGCGTAAAGCTGACAAGGCAAGAAATGAATGATGATCAGAAGAAGCTTTTCAGGAATCATCATAAATGCAGAACTGTTTTGCTGAATGCTATCTCTCATGCTGAGTATGAGAAGATATCTAACAGGGAAACGGCCTATGACATATATGAGTCCTTGAAAATGACTCATGAAGGAAATGCTCAAGTCAAGGAGACTAAAGCTCTCGCTTTAATCTAGAAGTATGAAGCCTTCAAGATGGAGGATGATGAAGACATTGAAAAGATGTTTTCAAGATTTCAAACTCTTACTGCTGGATTGAGAGTTCTTGACAAGGGATACACCAAGGCTGATCACGTAAAGAAGATCATCAGAAGCTTACCCAGAAGATGGGGTCCTATGGTGACTGCATTCAAGATTGCAAAGAATCTGAATGAAGTTTCTCTGGAAGAGCTTATCAGTGCCTTGAGAAGCCATGAAATAGAGCTGGACGCAAATGAGCCTCAAAAGAAAGGTAAGTCTATTGCATTAAAATCCAATATCAAGAAATGCACTAACGCTTTTCAGGCTAGAGAAGAAGATCCTGAAGAATCAGAATCTGAAGAAGAAGATGAACTGTCCTTGATCTCCAGAAGGCTAAATCAACTCTGGAAGAACAAGCAAAGGAAGTTCAGAGGCATCAGAAGTTCAAAGAAATTTGAACGTGGAGAATCTTCTGATGACAGAAGACTTGACAAGAAGAAGGTCATGTGCTATGAATGCAATGAGCCTGGACACTTCAAGAATGAATGTCCAAAACTTCAGAAGGAAAATCCCAAGAAGAAGTTTCATAAGAAGAAAGGTCTTATGGCAACCTGGGATGAGTCAGAAAATGATTCAGACTCTGAAGATGAGCAGGCTAACTGTGCGCTGATGGCGACAGAAGATGACGGATCAGAATCTACATCAGAATCAGATTCTGAAGAGGTATTTTCTGAACTTACTAGAGATGAGTTAGTTTCCGGTCTAACAGAACTTCTGGAATTCAAGTCTCAGATTAGTCTCAAATACAAAAAGCTGAAAAAGCTATTTGAATTTGAAACAAAGAAGCTTGAGTTGGAGAATTCTGAATTAAAAGAAAAACTTTTAAAATTATCCAATAATGTTGGATCTCCTTCTGATTCAGAAAAATCCACTCCTAGTCTAAACCATATTCTGAAAGAATATGATTTAAGTTTTAGGAAGTTCTTATCTAGAAGTATTGGCAGAAGTCAGCTAGCTTCTATGATATATGCTGTGTCTGGAAACAAAAGAGTCGGCATTGGTTTTGAGGGTGAAACCCCATACAAACTTGAACCTGTTGATGAAATGAAATTCGCATACAAGCCATTGTATGATCAGTTCAAGTATGGCCACTCCCATGATATTAGGCACACTTCACATGCTCAAAGTTTTCACATAACACACACCAAAAAGCATGTGACACAACCTAGGAAATATCATGAAACTCACATTAAGAATTATCATGATGTTCCTCCTATTGCTTACAATGTTAAAACCAAGTTCAATCAGAACTTGAGAAAATCTAACAAGAAAGGACCCAAGAAAATGTGGGTACCTAAGGATAAGATTATTCCTATTGCAGATATCCTTGGCTGCAAAAAGGACAAAGCACAACATGTCGTGGTACCTGGACTCTGGATGCTCACGACACATGACAGGAAGAAGGTCTATGTTCCAAGACCTGGTGCTTAAGTCTGGAGGAGAAGTCAAGTTTGGAGGAGATCAGAAGGGCAAGATAATTGGCTCTGGAACTATAAAGTCTGGTAACTCTCCTTCCATTTCTAATGTACTTCTTGTAGAAGGATTAACTCATAACCTCTTATCTATCAGTCAATTGAGTGACAATGGTTATGATATAATCTTTAATCAAAAGTCTTGCAAGGCTGTAAATCAGAAGAATGGCTCAATCCTATTTACAGGCAAGAGGAAGAACAACATTTATAAGACAGATCTGCAAGATCTTATGAGTCAGAAGGTGACTTGTCTTATGTCTGTTTCTGAAGAGCAGTGGGTCTGGCACAGAAGATTAGGTCATGCTAGTTTGAGAAAGATTTCTCAGATTAACAAACTGGATCTTGTCAGAGGACTCCCTAATCTGAAATTCAAATCAGATGCTCTTTGTGAAGCATGTCAGAAGGGCAAGTTCTCCAAACCTGCATTCAAGTCCAAGAATGTTGTTTCTACCTCAAGGCCATTAGAACTCTTGCACATTGATCTGTTTGGCCCAGTCAAAACAGCATCTGTCAGAGGGAAGAAATATGGATTAGTCATCGTAGATGATTATAGCCGCTGGACGTGGGTAAAATTCTTGAAACACAAGGATGAGTCTCATTCAGTGTTCTTTGATTTCTGCATTCAGATTCAATCTGAAAAAGAGTGTAAAATCATAAAGGTCAGAAGTGATCATGGTGGTGAATTTGAGAACAGATCCTTTGAAGAATTCTTCAAAGAAAATGGTATTGCCCATGATTTCTCTTGTCCTAGAACTCCACAGCAAAATGGAGTTGTAGAACGAAAGAATAGGACTCTGCAAGAAATGGCCAGAACCATGATCAATGAAACCAATATGGCTAAGCATTTCTGGGCAGAAGCAATAAACACTGCATGCTATATTCAGAATAGAATCTCTATCAGACCTATTCTAAATAAGACTCCTTATGAATTGTGGAAGAATAAAAAGCCCAACATTTCATATTTCCATCCTTTTGGATGTGTATGCTTTATTCTGAACACTAAAGATCATCTTGGTAAGTTTAATTCCAAAGCACAAAAATGTTTCCTTCTTGGATATTCTGAACGCTCAAAAGGCTACAGAGTATACAATACTGAAACATTGATTGTGGAAGAATCAATCAATATCAGGTTTGATGATAAGCTTGGTTCTGAAAAACCAAAGCAGTTTGATAATTTTGCAGATTGTGATATTGATATATCAGAAGTTGTTGAGCCAAGAAGCAACGCATCAGAAGCAGAGCTTCTCAGAAGCAAAGAATCTGAAGATTAAGTATCAGCTTCTCTGGAGAATCTAAGCATTTCTGAAGAACCATCTGTCAGAAGATCATCCAGACTCATCTCTGGTCATTCAGAAGATGTCATTCTTGGAAAGAAGGATGATCCAATCAGAACAAGAGCTTTCCTTAAGAACAATGCAGACTGTCAATTAGGCCTTGTATCTTTGATCGAGCCAACTTCTGTTGATCATGCTCTAGAAGATCCAGACTGGATAATTGCTATGCAAGAAGAACTGAATCAGTTTACAAGAAATGATGTTTGGGATCTTGTTCCTAGACCAGATGGATTCAATATAATAGGTACAAAATGGGTCTTCAGAAACAAGCCCAGAATGAGAAGATGAGAAGTTCTTATGTATGAGTATCTTCTGAAATGAAATTTCTTTTATAAGAAGTTTTGATTGAAATCAATTAGAAATTGTGATTCAGTTATTACTAACGTTTCATTGTCTAAGTTGATTCAGAATCTCTTTAAAAGCAAAAAAGCTGTAACTGGCTATCCAGATGGTAAACACGTGTTCACTATTCCTGGACAAGCGTGCGTGCAGTTGAGGGGACGTCTACTTAGGTAACTGTGCAAATCACGTCTTTTGTCATTATTATCTCTCCTCACGTCACGTAACATTAAATGCTCTTCATCATTTACTCTCTTTCAGTTTTCTTTTTATATTCTTCAAACGTTTCTTTTCCCTCTTATATTTCTCTCACTTTGCATTCAGTTTCTTTTTCGTTCTCCCTCTTTGCATTCATATCATAAACCCTAGCAGTTTCCAATATCTGCAACTTCATCATGAATCCATCGTCAAGCTCTGGGAATCAAGATAATGATCGGAAACAAAAGAGAAAGTCAACTGCTGAACCAGAAACCAAACCAAAAAGAGTAAGGATCACCTATGACCCTCTCAAAGTGAACCCGTTTGAAGCTATGATGTCTGGAAATTACTCTAGACGTGTGTATTAACCCCTTGACGGTACCCCTCAATCACCTCCCTCTTCACAGACCTCCACCACCTCTTCCTCCTCATTCATCCTCTCGGAACCACCTTCTTCACCATCTGATATCTCCTCTCCTTCAACCCATCCATCAGATATTTCTTCATCTCTCTCTCACACCCTTTTCCCACCAGAACACCTAATCCCTATAATGTTGTTCTTCCCGACTCCAGGTTCACTGTCAACCCTCCAACTCCTACCACTCAATCATTTCTGGAGCTTTTACATTCTGATGTAAATGGCTGGTTGGAGATTCTGGGTGCTGCTCACCTTAACCATCTGGATGAGTATGCTACAAGCAACCTTTGGGATACCTTTCGTCAGGATTTTCTGGCTAAGGCTACAGACACTCAGAGAAGGATTATGTCTGAAGCTCCTGGTGTTCGTGGTCTTCGGTTGGAAGTTGGTGAAAGCAGCTATCACCATCTCATCAGGAACAGAAGTGTTCTTGAGGAGAAGATACCAGCAGATGAGTTGGAAGAAGAAAATCTCTGCAGAGACATCGTGGTGTGGACACCATGGTTTCCTGTGCTGACTGGAGATTTTCAGTGGCTGTTCAACTGGTTCAGAATGAACCCTTCTGAAAAAGCACCTCACATGGTCTTTCCAGTAGTGGTTTATCCTGCTGAAGTTGCTGGTCCTACTCCTCCAACAAACCTAGCAGCTATTCTTCAAGCGTTGGAAGATGGAACTTCTGAGCTGCCTGAACCAGAATATGCTAAGGCTACTTCTGAGTCAGACTCAGATGAGGAAATGGAAGATGCACAAACTGAAGATCTCCCAGAAGATCACCCTGCTGAGATTGCTGTCCCTTTTGGCAGAAATTCAGGTGCCTCTTCTTCTGGTGAAACCTCAGCTCTGATGGAGACCTTGGAAGCTCTTCATCAGAATCAAGCTATGCTGGCTTCTCGTTTGGACGCGCAAGAAGTAGCCAATGCTGAGTTTCGCTCCTTCATGGCAAGGCAAGCTACAAGCACTGACGGGATTCATGATGTTCTGGCGCGGATTTTGCGTAGGCTAGGATCTTAGTCCTTTGGTCTTTGTAGTTTTCTTTCCTTGTTGCATCTGTTTTCCTGCATTCCTCTCTTGTAATCTTTCTTGTTGAAATCAATGAAAAAGTTATTTGTGTTTCTTTCCTTTTGTCTCTTGCGTTTCATCTGAATCTTTTGATATATTCTTTTTGATGTTATGACAAAAAGGGGGAGAAGATAAATGATAAATGATTTGATTAATCTATCAGTTGCTGGGTAAAGCTCCCACACATTTACTAACAAGAACTGCAAGTTCTATATGGTTTAAGTGTTTTGCAGGTATAAAGAAGTGAAGAGAATCTTCAAAGCAAACACAAGAAGCAAAACCATAAGAAGTGTTATTCTGTAAAAAAAGAATAAACTCATGGAAACTGAAGCAAGCTGAGTGCTGTCAAGCTTCAGAAATCAGAAGCAAGAAAGAAGAATGAATCAGAAGCACTGATAATAGAGTTTGATCCATATTTGTCTATTTGCTCTGACAAAATTCTATTTGCTCTGATACATTATTTTAGCCTATATGGCTCTGATACATATAATGTGTTCTAATATACATTTTATGTTCTGACTCGTTCATGCTGACTTTTGTCGTTTAGTTTTTGTTCTGTAACATTTCAGGATGTAGAGATGCTCTGATGATGCTCTGGTACATTCAACAATGTTCTGATACAAATCTAGCATGAAGTGATGTTGGTAGAAATTCAAAGCTCTGAAGCTATCCGAGGGAAGCAGAAATCAGAAGCTGTGAATGTTCTAAAGATCCAGAAAACTCAAGTTCTGAAGCTGTCCTAAATGGAAGCAGAAATCAGAAGCTGTGAATGTTCTGAAGATCAAAGAAATTCAAGTTCTGAAGCTGTCCTAAATGGAAGCAGAAATCAGAAGCTGTGAATGTTCTGAAGATCAAAGAAATTCAAGTTCTGAAGCTGTCCTAGATGGAAGCAGGAATCAGAAGCTGTGAGTGTTCTAGGGATCTAAAGAAATTCTAGTTCTGAAGCTGTCCAATGGAAGCAGAAGTCAGAAGCTATGAATTCTCTAAAGACAGAAGCTTATGTGATCGTCTCTACCGAAATAATCAGGGAAGTCTTTTATTAAAGTTCTTCGAGTATTTATTTCAGGGGGAGATTATTTATCTCAGGGGGAGATTGTTAATCTCAGGGGGAGACATATTCATATGCTTATGCTATAGCTGTGTAATTTGTCTTTTGCCGTCTTCTCTTTCTGATCGCAAATTCATATCATTTATATATGTTTTTGTCATCATCAAAAAGGGGGAGATTGTTAGAACAAGATTTGTTCTGATCAATTATCTTAGTTTTGATGATAACAATAATATGAATTTTGCTTAAGATAATATGGTACTCTAATCCAATGCAATTTCCTTTTCAGGAAATATATAAAGAGTATGCATAATTCAGCGCTCAGAAGCTTTGTCTCAAAGGGTTCAGCATGCAACATCAGAACATGGTCTGGCAAGACATCAGAAGATGGTCGAAGCAGAATCAGAACATGGGTCTATGGAAGCATCAGAAGAACATGAGATCAGAAGCACTGAAGTTCTGATGGTATCACGCTCAGAAGCACTTCAAGGTCAGAAGATCAGAAGATGCTTTGCACCAAGCTGTTTGACTCTGATGATATTCAAACGTTGTATTCACAAACATCAGATCAGAAGGAAGTACAAGTGGCAAGCTACGCTGACTGACAAAAGGAACGTTAAAAGCTACTAAAGGCAACGTCAGTAGACACAGCGTGAACAAGGCTCGAGGTAGTTGACAAAAGCGTATAACATTAAATGCGATGCTGTACGGAACACGCAAAGCATTAAATGCACTCAACGGTCATCTTCTCCAACGCCTATAAATATGAAGTTCTGATGAGAAGCAAGGTTAACGATTCTGAACAAAAACAACTCATATTAACTTGCTGAAACTCTGTTCTACTCAAAGCTCAGAATCTTCATCTTCATCAAAACTCACTACATTGCTGTTGTAATATATTAGTGAAATTAAGCTTAAACGTTAAGAGAAATATCACAGTTTGTGATTATAGCTTTTAAGAAGCAATTGTAATACTCTTAGAATTGATTACATTAAGTTGTAAGGAACTAGAGTGATCGTGTGGATCAGAATACTCTAGGAAGTCTTAGAGGTTATCTAAGCAGGTTGTAACTAGAGTGATCGTGTGGATCAGAATACTCTAGAAAGTCTTAAAGGGTATCTAAGCAGTTGTTCCTGGAGTGATCAGTGTGTGATCAGAAGACTCTGGAAGACTTAGTTGCTGACTAAGTGGAGAACCATTGTAATCCGTGCGATTAGTGGATTAAATCCTCAGTTGAGGTAAATCATCTCTGCGGGGGTGGACTGGAGTAGTTTAGTTAACAACGAACCAGGATAAAAATAACTGTGCAATTTATTTTTATCTGTCAAGTTTTTAAAGCTACACTTATTCAAACCCCCCCTTTCTAAGTGTTTTTCTATCCTTCAAATGTTGGTTGAATAATTTTAGGACTAGAAACAGATGCAGGTGCAATAAAAAAGCACAATAGGTAGGAGATAACCGATTATAGGATACACAATTATAAATAGGATAAGGGTTATGGGTTAAACAATTTCCTTTATGGATGGCAATGGGAAATTCAAGAAACGGAGCTAGAGCAGGGGTGAAGGCGCTTGGAATAGAAGCTGAATCACGTGGTCCCAACCTTCTCTCATATGTAATGTCATACCTGTTCAATGATGGTGGAGAATCATCTATCACACCAGGTGGAATAAATGATAAAGGGTTGGACTCAGTGACTCAAAATAAGGAATAGACAAAACTTAATCTAAGTTAGTTTCGGGAACATTTGAGTCGGGAAATTATGGTACATCTTCAAAGAATGTAACATTTGAAGACGTGTAGAAACTATGTGTAGGAGGAGAGTAACACTGATATCCCTTTTAGAGGTACATTGACATTTATCAAAAGGATACGAGAAGTGTCAACAAATTGTCTATGTTTTCTTTCAGAAACACCATTTTGTTGAGACATATAAGGGCAACTTAATTGATGTACGATGCCTTTGGAGTGCATGAAAGAGTTGAAATGGTTAGAGAAATATTTTTTTTGCATTGTCTCTACGTAAAATGCGAATTGTTTTGCAAAATGTGTCGAGAGTTTAGAGCAAAAGTTCTTAAGAATATTAAACAACTTAGAAAGATCTTTCATTACAAACACCCAAGTACATATTGAGAAATCATCAATAAAAGAAACACAATATATATATATATATATATATATATATATATATATATATATATATATATATATATACACCCTAGGATAAAAGGAATCCAACTAGGACCCCACGCATCAGAATGAATGACGCCAAAAAGAAACATGTTTTCCTAACTGCCAAAACTCATATTTTAATGACTTTAAATGAGAACACAAGACACCATTTTCTTTAATTTTGATAAACTCGGGTGACCTAAGCGTCGATAAAAAAGATCAAGAGATTCAGTAGTGGCACATATAATGAAAATGTTGAAGATAGTAAAGACCCCTAGATTCACTTTTGACTCCAATCGTTTGTCTCATACTCCGTTCCTGTATTAAAAAGAAATTAAAAGTAAATGTTATGACACAGTTTAAATGTTGTAATCATTTTTTAACTTAAAAATTATTTTTAATTAAATGTTTTGCATTAATAAACATAATATTATAATTTGAAAAAAATATGAAATAATTTTTATATTATTAAATGTCTTATTTCAAATTATAACATTATTTTTAGTTTTTAAGTAAATGAGAAAGCAAATTTGACTTGCATGACGCCACATTGCCAATGACACGTCATGCCAACTATGCAAAACTAATGGGAGACCAAATAAATCCCATAATTTGTCAAATACAAGGACCAAAAAGATGAGTTTTAAATTAAAGAGACTAAAATATTTAAAAAAATGAAAATAGGCAACCAAAATGCATTTACGCATTTTCTAAATTAGACTTAAAGTCAGGATACCATCAAGTAAAGGTGAAGAGCGATAGATTGCATTTCATACTCATTAAGGTCATTACGAGAAACCTTGTAACGCCTTTTGGGCTGATGAATTTTCCTTCGACCTTTCAATCTTTAAGGTGTGATATCTTTAAAAGTCACCTAAGAAAATAAGTGCTGGTATTTATTGACGATATCCTTGTCTATAGCCGAAGTTGGGAAAATCACATTACTCACTTAACTATTGTATTGAGTATTTTGCATCAGCAAGGGTTGGTGACAAAATAGAAAGAAAAGCTATTTTGCTAAAATTAATGTGAATTGGGCATATCATTTCTAAGGAAGGAGTGACAACGGACCCGACTAAGGTAAAATGTATCCTACAATGGCCTTCACTTAAGAATGTCAATGGAGTGAGAGGTTTCTTTGGACTTACAGGGTACTATCATAGGTTTATTTCATAACAGATTAGTCGTGTATCAGGGTGTTATGGTTGTCTTGGGTGAATACTAGTACAACAACCTATGTTATGTATCCATTAATTTCACTATGGAGAAACCAAGATAAAGGCAATACAAAATAAGCTATTGGATTATGATGAATCTCATCGCCATTGAAGTATCGCCTTGACAGAGCTTGCACACGTATGAAGAATCAAGCAAATAATCATAGAAAAGATGTGAATTTCTCTGTAGGGGAATGGGAGTTCCTCAAATTGAGTTCACATGTGCAAAGTTTGGTTGAAGAATGAATCAATTGGAAGCTTACTCCTCGTTACTACGAACCATTCTAGACTGTGGAAAGGGTATGACCGATATCATACCGCCTTCAGTTCCTTGTTACATTTATAATCCACCTCGTAACTCATGTCTCATCACTTATAAAAAAAAGCTACCGAAGATTATCAAGTAAAAGCTAATTTGCCTCAACGTTTAAATTGTGATGTTGTTGAACCTTAGGAACATGCCACAATGTTGATTGGTCACATCATTAAGAAAGACAAAGATGATATTAAACAATGACTTATTCACTAGAAGAATAGAGCTATTGGAAAAGCAACATGAAAAAAGGAGTTTGCAACCCACAAATAATATCCTCCCCTCAAACTTAAGGACAAGTCTATATCTCAAAGGGAGATAAAAATATAAAAAATATAACGTGGCTAGTAGTCCAAAATATAAAAAATACAAAAAGATATCATATGGGCCAAAATGCCAATCCTAAAGCGAAAATTTTACTTCGTACCCCTACAAATATACCTATACCCCTACATAAAAAAAATTTGGACCGAAATACCCTCATATAAATAGTATATATTTTTAAAAAATTCATTTTTTCCTCACATTTCAGAAAAAATTTTGAAACACCCAAAAATATATAAACCGGAACATGTTTTCAAAGTCTTCCGGTTTAAAAAAACTACACCGGAACACTTAGAAAAAGAGTTCCGGTAATTTTCAGTTAATTAAAGTTGCATACCGGAACACTTATTTAAAGTGTTCCGGTGGTTTATTTTTTTTCTTAAATTTTAGACTTTACGCAACGGTTTTAAAGCGTTGCCTAAAGTGAATGATAAATTATAAAAACGTTGCCTAAAGTGTGGTTTGAAGCAAGATTATGCAATCAGCATAGGCAACGGTTTTATTCTGTTGGCCAATACCTTTTGGCAACTGTTTAAAACCGTTGCGTAAAGTTTAGAATTTTTTAAAAAAATTAAACCTCCGGAACAGTTTTAATAAGTGTTCCGGTATGCATATTTAAATCCCACAAGCTACCGGAACTCTTTTTCTAAGTGTTCCGGTGTGATTTTTTTTGAACCGGAAAACTTTGAAAAAGTATTTCGGTTTATATATTTTTGGGTGTTTTAATTTTTTTTGAAAATATGAGGAAAAAATGAAAAAAAATTAAAATATGTATTATTTATAAGAGGGTATTTTGGTCCAAAATTTTTTCGTGTAGGGGTACGGGTCTAATTGTAGGGGTAAGGAGTAAATTTTTCTCCTAAAGCGTTCTAACCAAAAAAAAACCCAAACCAAGTTTACAAAAAAATAGATCCGATTCGAAACGGTTACGGAGCTCCGTTATTATTATATACAAAACACCAAATTAGGGTTTTGCCTCTCGCAATTTTCACTCTTCAGCTTCAACCCTAAGAAGAGGAACTTCATCTCTGAGGAACTCATTCTGCAGAATCATCCAACATGGTTAGCTACCTTTTCATCTTCAAGCTAAATCCAATCCTTTTCTTACTTCTTTTTTCTTCAATTTAGTTAGCTTCATGATTTTGTGTATGATTTGATTACAGTATGAATGGTTAAGACGATGTTTGAGGTTTTCTGGTTAAAAAAATGGTTGTGGTGATTGATTTCATGAAAATTGGTTTTTGAATTTCTGATGTTATGATGTATGAATCTGAATATAGATGTTGGTGGATCGTATTTTCACAGTTTTATGTTTTCAACTGTTGATGGATGGATTCTGAAATGAATTCAATTGTTGATGTTTTTGAATGTCTATAGCTTATTCTACTAGCTGAGTTCTTCTGCAAGGATCAAATTATGTCTTAAAGTTTGGTCAATTTTTGAAATTTTGTTTTTTAGTGTTTTTGGAAGTCCTGATACCTAAGCTACATTTTTGAACTTCACAAAAAATGGACTGATTAGTTAAATTTATCTAAAACTTTGTTGTTTATTGGGAAATAGTAACATGTTCTTGTCATGGAATGGGTTCCCGACACTCTTGAACATATCATCCAATCATCCATTCATCTACAATTTGCCTCTGTTGTGCCAAATAGAATTAATGTATGCGGTGTAGTGTAGGGAATGTATGCGGTTTAGTGTAGGGATGACACTCTGTCACTTAGTTGTTCTCTGCGTCTTTTTACCCAATTTTGTGATTGTGGTTGATGAGAATTAGGTCCATCATAAATTTAGTCTTAGTTGTGTCAGCTTGTTTGGTTTCAATCTCATCCATGCCTTGTTATCCTCATATTTGTTTTTAATGTTCTATATTGATTTCTCTCGGCATTTTGCGAATATCTTTTACTTTTTACAATTGTGTTGCAATGTTTCGTTGGCTTTGTCTAATTGTTAGGAATTTAGAGCATTCCCATATTCCAATTTGTAACTTTTCTCATATATTTCAGGCTAGGGGATTGAAGAAACATTTGAAGAGACTCAATGCTCCAAAGCATTGGATGCTTGACAAACTTGGTGGAGCTTTTGTATGTCTATTATTCACATTTCATTAGTTGGTTATATATTATTTAATGTGATTTTTATTTGCATGTTCCATTTGAATTTGTGCTCAATTAGCTTTGATGTGCAGGCACCTAAGCCATCATCTGGACCCCACAAGTCAAGGGAGTGCCTGCCTTTGATTCTCATCCTGCGAAACAGACTAAAATATGCTCTAACATACAGAGAAGTTATTGCCATTTTGATGCAGCGCCATGTTCTTGTTGATGGCAAGGTTAGGACAGACAAGACATATCCCGCCGGTTTCATGGGTATGTGAATTTTCAAACTTGATTCCTGCAGCATTGTTAAAGTTCTAAATCACAATTGTTTTTAGCATTTGGACAATATTGCCAGTTTTCCAGTATTATTTCTTGCAACTGTTGTGTGATTATCATATAATAATACTATTCAGTGAAACAGCTTTTGATTTTGCATTTTCCTTGCTGATTAAGTTTTTCTGATCTCTTTCTGTGACCAGATGTTGTTTCTATTCCCAAAACAAATGAAAGTTTCCGTCTTCTGTATGACACCAAGGGTCGTTTCCGTCTCCACTCCGTGAGGGACGATGAAGCCAAGGTTTGTGTTGTCCTACGTATTCTCTTTAATTTCAACTCTTATATTGAAATTACCCCATTTACCAATGCATATAATCACTCACTCACTGGATAAGATTGTTTATGACTGAATGGACTGATTGTTGACTTATTATATCTGCAAATTAAAAACTTGTTTAGGTAAATAAATGTAGCACCTACACTTTGGTTCATGAGGTGTTTGAAGTCCATCGGTATTTGAGACGACATTGGCTCATGTGGTTACAAACAATCACTTTTATATCCTCAAATGATTACTTTTGTGTGTATGTGCTTCATAGGGTATTTATAAGTCTTCAAGGGATGGATTTTAGGGTTGACTTGTCAAAATACTAATGGCTGATGCATGCAGGAAATATTATCCGTATTAGCAAGTTTGATGAGACGCTAGCTGACCCTTATTATAATTATGTTTCAATTGTTCTTTCTCTCTGGAGTTCTTATATTATTTCTTTTTGCAGTTTAAGCTCTGCAAGGTTCGATCTGTTCAATTCGGACAGAAGGGTATTCCCTATCTTAACACCTATGATGGTCGCACCATCCGCTATCCAGATCCACTAATTAAGGCCAATGACACCATCAAACTTGACCTTGAAAACAACAAGATCACTGATTTCATCAAGTTTGATGTGGGGAATGTTGTCATGGTCACCGGAGGAAGAAACAGAGGCCGTGTTGGTGTCATCAAGAACAGGGAAAAGCACAAAGGAACTTTTGAGACAATCCACGTCCAGGATGCAAGTGGTCATGAGTTTGCCACTCGGTTGGGCAATGTCTTCACTATTGGCAAAGGAACAAAGCCTTGGGTGTCTCTTCCCAAAGGCAAAGGTATCAAGTTGACAGTTATCGAAGAGGCTAGAAAGAGGCAGGCCGCTCAAAACGCAACAGCTGCATAGATTTTTGATTAAGTTATATTGCTAGCAAATTTTAGTTATTTTTAGATGAGCGCGGTTTTTTGTTGAAGTGACTGAGCAGAGTTTTGGTTTTTCATTGTAGTAGTGCATTTCTATACTGTCTTCATGTTATTTCAGTTTAATTTAATTACCTTATGAATATTGGTTACATGTTCTTTGATTTTTTACTGTTTGTTATTATGATGTTAACATGGTTTATCATTGCCACAAACTATGTCAATTGACAGCTGGCTCCACCCTGAGTTAAAAGGACATCAACATATTACAGTTGAGGTCACCAAATTTGATTCCAAACACATAAACGTTGGCAAAAAAAAAATGTTTTTAACATATGATGATCCATATTCTGTTCAGAATTGATCTTTTGATCCAATATTAATTTCTGTTTGTACTACAAAACTCGTTATTAACTTGATTGTGAACAGAGAAATGGAAAATACTAACAGTGACAATAAAGATAAGCCCAACATATCGATTGACCAAGAGCTGTTATCTTTTAGAGTGGATAATATTAAATTGAGAATATTTGGTTTAAGGAATAAGTTGAAGAAGTAAAATCCAAATCAAACTGCCCTACTGACTAACAATGCATGTGATAGTCGTGTCACCAAATTTCAAGATAGAGTTTGATTTTATCATAAACATCTTACACCTAAAAAGTCTATAGCCAAATTCAAGATATATGAACATGTTTTAAGGGAATAATCAAGCCTTATTGTCATAATATACTATTATATTCTTCATACCATTTTAATTATTAAAAATCATTTTCACAAATTTAAAGAGTTTTAAAAACTTACAATTAAAGTTAAAATTATTTTTTTGACATAAAAAAACAGTTGATTTCATCACTTTGAAATGCTATATTCTGTCAAGTGTTATGTTAAAAGACCACTAAAGTTTTAGGCAAATTAATATTAACAATAACAATATGCTATTTAACAACTGAACTGATAGAAATTATGAAATAACATTTTCATTCATTCCCAATAGAAACTAGTAGCCAAATCATTTTCATTTCTAACAAAATAATAATTGCAAGCTAACTACAATAGTTCCAACTTCCAAATAAACACAAAGTACTTTCTAGCAACTAAAACAAGAAACACTCCTAAACCTAAAAATAACAACCTAGCAGAAACATTTATTCACCTAATCCAACAATGTAAAAAACAACTATTAGCTTCTTCATAATAAACCAAATGATTCAGATTCTTATTCTTCAAAGAAGAGCTTGATCAAAGTGCCACACACCATGACCCTTTCCAACCAATCTCAATTGTGTCACATACTCTGATATCTTCTTAATTGATTGAACTTGTTCATCCAAAAACTCGCTCTCAATGAAATCAGCCAATTGAGGATCATTGTTACTATCAGCCACCTATCATTCATATCAACCATATAACCTATTAGTAATTCATAACAAAAATACATTCATTCAACCATAAAAAAATATATAGAGATAGAAACATTACAGCATGAAGATCCAAAAGCTTCTCATTCACTAACTTCTCCAAAGACAGTGCCAATTCCATAGCTACATCAAATAAAAAATAAGGCCATAAATCAGCATATATAATCTACGAAACACGAACACAGACACATCTTTTTTTCAGAGGTGTCAGTGCTACAGAGTAAATAAAACAGAGAACTTACCATACAATGCATCACCCTTTTCATGATCAAACTCCGAAGGAGGACTCACAATAGGATGCAACACAACTCTTCCACCACGAAGATTCTAAACAAATCAAACTTAACATTATCATCATCATCATCATACCAAAAATATCACTCAACAATTAACAACTAATTCTCAAAAAACAGTTCTAAAAACTAAAAAACACACAAACCTGATACTTCATCAGCTTCTCAGCATGCTCTCTTTCCTCTTCACTTGACTCCTTAAAGAACCTACAAAAAATCACAAAAATTCAAAACCCCATTTTCAGTAACATATAAAAAATAAAAAATCTCAAAACCCCATTTTCAGAAACACATAAAAAATCAAAATTTTCAAAACCCCATTTTCAGAAACACATAAAAAAAATCAAAATTTTCAAAACCCCATTTTCATAAACACATAAAAAAACAATCTTTCTATGATCACGATCCTTACTTAGCAAGTCCCTTCAAAGCAATGTTATCTCTGTCAAAATACGCAAACAGAGAGTGGTACACATACGAAACATTGTATTCAACACTGCATAAACCAAAAAAAAAACCGATGTTAAATACAAACATAACCATCAATACAGATCCAATTCAAAAGATGTTAACTTTTCAGAACAAAAGAACGTTACTTAATCTGTTCATTGATGGCAGCTTCAGATTCGTTCTTGAAATTCTGGCGGGCGAGAGAAACGTTGGAAGCAATGGGGGTAGCAAGGTAGTCTTTCTTGACTTCTTCAAAGGGTTGAAAGAGGACACCAGTGAGTGTTGTTGATGAGTTTGATGCAGTAGCATAAACCTTGTTGGTTTTTGAAGAAGATGAAAGAACAAAGCTAAGGGAAGAAGAAGAAGAGAGATTCTTCTTCTGAGCGTGAAGAGGTGAAGGAGGAGAAAGGGTTGAGATTGAGAGTTTGGAAGAGAGAGCCATTGGAGAAGAATGAAGAAATGGGTTTTGCGGTTATGAGTGGTTCTGAGATTGTGACTGTGTTGTGTGAGAAGAGGGAAAGGGTAGAGGTGGTATAAGTAGTGAAAGGGAGGGGTATTTTGGGGATGAGGGAATTAATTTGGGGCGTTGGATTAGATATGACGTGGAGGGTGGAGATTGAAGGGCGTGTGGCGGACTCGTGGTGAAGATAGAAAGTGGAAAAGTTTGATCCACGTATCGATCGTGAAGGAAATCGTGATGATTCGGTCCAATTGTTTAACCCCACTCGCGCTACCACTTTCTTGTACACACGCGCTTTTCAACGACTATAAAAAATTATGTGGAGATGGAATCAATTAAAGATATTAAAATTTGAATTATACTGAATGCATAGAGAAGGTCAGTTATTTATATAAAAAAAGGGAAGTTATTATTAATACAAGATTGTAAGAGAATAAAAAACGTAAATGGTTGTAGTGGACAATTTAAAAAAAAGTATTTAATGTTAAATGAATTAAAAATAATCATTTGTAATATATTATGTGTAATGTTTTAAAATTTTAATATAATAAAATAGTGTCCAATAGAAAATTATTATTATGCTTTGTTATTTTATTAATTTTAAAATAATTTTATGATTAAGTATAATACAGGATAAGGTGTTAGAGTAAAATATAGTGTGTATATATATTTTTTTTCTCGTGATTAATTTATATTTGTTTAAAATTATAAAATAGTAGCTACCACGAATGACAATTACCCGTTAGATACCTATCCCTTTAACTAGTAAGAAGCTCACTATCAACCATTATTTATCATTTATTGATAAAATTGTGGGAAGGATTCGACATTCAACTTCTAGGCTACTGAGCTATGCTATAAGAATTCAGCTAGTTAAAAGTATCTCCTTTGACATAGTACATTATTGAATGCAGTGTTTTTCAATCCCAAAGTTGTTATCAAGAAGATTGATGCAGTGTGCAGATTCTTTATTTGGACAAGCAGTCATGAAGTGAGCAGAAAGAGTCCAGTGGCTTGGAAGATTGTTTGTAGCCCAACCAGACAAGGAGGTTTCAACATTTTTAATCTGTCAAATTGGAACCAAGTGACCATGATGAAGTGCTTATGGAATATGTGTAAGAAGTATGATAATCTTTGGGTCAAGTGGGTTCATATGTACTATCTGAAAGGCATAAATGTGATGAATGTTGTAGCTAGGAATAGTTGCTCTTGGGTGATCAAGAATATTCTGAATCAAAGAGAGCAGGTCAGACAGTTCCAACAAACCTGAGATACACTACTGAACAAAAATAAGTAGTCTATGAAGGATGTGTATGCTGCTATGATTGATGACAATAATCAGGTGCCTTGGAAGTTTTTGTTCAAAGATAACAGTGCTAGGCCTAGATCAGTGCTTAACCTCTAGCTTGTGTTTCATAGGAAGCTAGCTACTAAGGATAAACTTAGGCGTTTTGGGACGATTCATGAGAGTGTTTGCAGTTTGTGCCAGATAGAAGATGGGTTTATCAGCCACTTATTTTTTGATTGCAGGGTATCTAAAACCATATGGAAGGATGTTCTCAGCTGGGGGGAGGTGGCTCATGAACCAAAAGCTTGACTTGAGGAAAATAAATTGGATTATGGAATACACAAAAAGGAAAGGTTGGAAAGCTAGGATTATGAAGTTAGCTGTTACAAAAGCACTATATGGTATTTGGCTATATAGAAATGATGTGACCTTTGAAAAGAATGTGCATACAAATATTTCTGATAGAATTATAGAGAATATAGTGTACAGAGGTTGAAATTCAAAAAATCTTAGAGAGCAAATAGCTAAGTTGATGTTATAGGAGGTTGATTGATTTTTGTTTTTGTCTTTGTTGAGGGTTGGATCTGCACGATGCCTTGTACCTAAGTGTTTTTTGAATTAATATATACTTCTTTGATTAAAAAAATTATAAAATGGTCATTAAATTACAATCATTTAAAATTATTAAATGATCATTAAATTACAATCACTTAAGATTATAAAAGGATAAATTAACGATATATATATATTTTTATTTAGACAAAATCTTTAATGTAAAAATCGTTGGACTTGATAAAAGATTCTCAAGACCTTAAAGATCAAGACATTGAAGGAATTAGAAGTCATACTCCATCAAAGGGGTGGTAAAACGGGCTGGCTATGCCGAACATGCCTGTTATGTCTACACCTTTTTGCGAGGCAAATCAAGATTTAAGGTTGCACCTTCTAATATATCTACCCTTTTTTTTGCGAGTGTTGACATTAATATAATTTTTTACATTTTTAAGCTAAAAAGGTGCAATGCTCGCTCCGTCCCGCCTTTATTTTTTTACGGGAAGAACATGTCTGTTTTCAACCCATACTCCACCAAAATGCTAAAAAAGAAAACACAACCATGGGAGTCATAACTCCCATAATGCTCGATCCAACACAATGATACACAATCTAAAAGACTTGTTGAAATCAATCCGTACCCCTCAATGTTCTCATTCCACATGAAGAAACGGAGAAGAAGGATCCATCAATTGTGCCGCCTCACAACCTAGACACCGCAAGAAAATGCAAGACATCATAGTTTGTGTAACTGAAGCTCAAGAGCTTAATGATATGATAAAGTGGGTTGAAAACCTCATGAGGCCTTAGAGTCACAAACTACGAGTAAACGATCCTTATGGAAGTACGACCATCCTTGAGTCATAAAGCGAAGCCTCGTCCTTAGGCGCATCGAGATGAAAAGGGTGAAAGAAGACATCACTCTAGTTTATTGGGTAATCACGAGGAGCATCCACATTAAGTCAAGAGAAACACAAGTGAAAGAGACATCACATATTCACCCAAAACTTTAAGGTGATATGTGTATGGTTCCTCTTGCTTATAAACTTCTCAAACTTCACTTTTCTAAGTAATTCGAGGCTTCCAACTCACACTTGTACACAACAATCTCCCCCTCAAGTGTGAGTCCATCCACTATGCTATCCATCAAGCATACGCTCTTTTATCCACATACACTTGTGCCACTGTTGGGATACTTAAACAGGACACGCCGCCTGACCACAACTATGCCTGGAAATCTTTTGATACAAGGAATCAGTCTCTTACTCAAACCATCGACTTATATACCACTGTTGGGTTATTATGAGGAGAATCCATATTGGGTCAAGAGCAACACACAAGTGAGAGAGGCACCACATATTCATCCAAAACCTTAAGGCAATAGGTGTGGATCCTCTCACTTATTAAGAGCTTAACCTCCATTTTTCAAAGCAATAGGAGACTTCCAACTCACACTTGTGCACAACATTCTCCCCCTCAAGTGTGAGTCCTTCCATTATGCCCCTTTTAAGCGAAAGCTATTTCCTCCATATACACTTGTACCGATGTTAGGATACTTCAACAAGACACATTGCTTGCCTATAGTCATGTCACTAAGACTTTCAATACAAGGGGTCGGTCCTTTACTCGAACCCTCGACTTTGATATCACTGTTGGTTCATCATGAAGAGCAACCACATTGAGTCAAAAGCAACACACAAGTGAAAAAGACATCACATATTCACCCAAAATCTTAAGGTGATAGGTGTATGGGTCCTATCACTTATAAAGTGCTTAACCTCCATTTTTCTAAGAATGTGGAACTTCCAACTCACAATTGTACATAATAATCTCCCTCGCAAGTGTGAGTCAATAAATTATGCTCTCTCTCAAGTAGAAGCTCTTTCATCTGCATACGCTTGTACGGTCGTTGAGATACTTCAACGGAACACACCTCCTGACCACAACTATGTCAAGAAGACTTTCAATACAAGGAGCCAATCCCCTACTCGAACCATCGGCTCTAATACCACTGTTGAGTCATCATGGGGAGCATTTACATTGGGTCAAGAGCAACACACACGTGAGATAGACACCACATATTCACCCAAGATCTTAAGGCAATGAGTGTATGAGTCCTCTCACTCATTAAGTGTCCAACCTCCATTTTGCAAGCAATGTGAGACTTCCAACTCACACTTATGCACAACACCTATCACAAATGAGATAAATAAAGGACAATACCAAGAGTGTTCCTACTTGTAACAATGGAAGAACATGATGGCTAGTTGGATCCACAAGAGTACCTAACCCCTTCAATGTCAAGATGGAGCTCCAAAAGATATCTAACACACTTATGTGTGTTGTCTTTCCATGACCACTAAAAAAATTTGAGTTATTCTTCCACCTCTTTAGGAGACCTATTCGTCTTCCAATTCTCTAACAAACAATGCATCACAGCTTAACATGACTTATAAGTTCTTACACCTCAACCTTGTCGTGGCCTGACACACATTAGTGAAAAATAGCACATTCTTACACTGTAGTGCACAAGATAGTGCATTGCCATGGAAAATCTCCATATTCTGATGCAAAGACAAAGATTCATGACACTAACTTGCCTTCACGACATAGGGCTAGCACATTGCAATGCCTTGTGCTTTTGACTTTATTTTATTTTTTAAACCCTTTTATAGTCAAAATTATTTTTGTGTCTTCATGCAAGATTTAGATTATGATGTTAAGTTTAGTTTGCATTCAGACATCACTATATTTGGATCTCCACAGCTCCATATATATATATATATATATATATATATATATATATGATTAAAATACAATTTAATGGTCAAAATATTACCTAAACAAAGATAACAATTGCTAAACAGGGAGTTGCAATTCCTCAGTTCGTTAAATTTCAGGATCTTTTCATTCTCATATCACTTTTTACTTTTCACTAACTTCATGCATATATGCTCTAATCGCCACTCTACAACTTAAATTGCAATATTGAAAATATAAAAAATAATACAATTATTTTTCTTACTAAGAAATAAAACAAAATATTAGATCGACCGTTTATTATTAATACTACCTAATTGACGTTCTCTTTATTATTATACTAATAAACATAAGACCTAATAGACTAAACGGGTCATGCTAACGAGTAACCAGAAACACTATATAAGAATTCTAAATAAAAAAAATACATTTTACATAAATCAATTATTTTAACTTTCAATGCATAAAATACAAGTATTTAAGAAAAAAATTTATTCTTTTAAAAATTTAATTATTTCAATTTCTATTATATTAAATAGAAGTATTTTTTAAAATAAATATACATTTTTAAACTCTTAACGAAGAGAATGATGAGTAATGAGTGTATAGTCATCACACTAGATGTATTTATCTTCGAATCTGAGACCTTGAGAGGAGCACACTCTCAGGACCCAAGCGTTTTACCGCTAAACCACACACTCTCATGAGATGGTATAAGATGGTATAATATAATATGTATTAGTAGTATATTATAATTTTATTTTCATTTTAAAAAAGAACAAATCAGAAAAAACAAAAATAAAACAGGAACGTCATGGGATTGAATTGGTGGGGGAGTTGATTAGAGTGAGAAGTAAGCGAGTGGGAGAAATGAAAGAAAAGAAAACGCCAAAATTGGGCAGACAAGCTTTTTTTTGTTTGTAGCTTTTTGACAGCTAAACTTTTTTCTGCCACACCCTCTGTATAAATTTCTCACATCATATACGGTTTACTCACATGTTAGTATGTTACAAAAAAAATATATAGTCTTTACCGTATATATATTGGCTTTCCATTATACACACTCCATTTTCCTTTAGCACCATAAAATTTCAATTCTATTTGGCTCTGAATAAACGAGTTAATGAGAATGTTGGAACTTAAACTATTAATGCCATGCATGCAATGAACTTGGAAGTGCCTAGTGTCTGAAACATAATGTGTGAACACCATATATGCCATGGGGACCACATGACAAGTTGTAAAGAAATAATATTGACAAGGATCGTTTGGTTATGGACAAATTTAAAGATTAGGCTTGTGGAAGCCACACGCAACTTTTTTAAATATGACAATGCTTTTAGATATACTAAAATTAACGGAATTGAATGAAGCGGAGTGGATGAAATGAAACTAAGCGAAACATAATAAAATAAATATTTTATTTTATTGTCGGAGTATTTTATGATGGAATAAAACAATTTTCTCATTCCGTCTAAAATTAAAGATATTAAAAATAACAGAATGAGATGAAATACATTCAATCATATGTCTGTCTTATTTTATCATTTTTTAATTAACTAAAATAATACAATATAAATTTATATCATTTGATTCCGCTTGACTATGTTATGTTTCATAATCCAAACATAGCCTAAAAATGTAATGTGTTTTAAAGTCACCGAAATGATTACTACAATTCATTAAAATATGATGCTGTTTTTTTTTTTAAGTTTGATAACAGGCTTTTCAAAACACCAATCTTCCTATCCACTTGCGAAGACCTCGTTTAAGTAGAGTAAAATTTTGTATAAATTATTCCAATAAAATGGATAGCATCTAGCAAATTTGAACATGAGACCTACCTTAAAAATACTCTAAGAATTCAAGTCTTTATCATATATCTTAACTTCTACAAACAATTAAAATTGAAATTTAGTATTTTAATCTTATAATAAATTAAAAATTATATTTAAATATAAACCGTTTGATCTTGATCAACTACTTAGAATATATCGAATGCGTGAAAATGTGAAATAAGTGAGGGGAGTGAATCTACTTTTTTTTTTTTTAATGGCGGTTTATGGTGGTGGTGATGGATATGAAATAAATAAGAGGCGTTGGATTGTTTGTCCAATGGACGGTTGAGATTTAGGGGCGTGTGGCGAACTCGTGGTTTATCTATTGTGAAGATAGAAAGTGGAAATGTCAGATCCATGTACAATCATCATGCATGTAATGGGTGAGATATTCGGTCCAATTATTTTCCCCACTCGCTCTACTATTTTCTCCAATTACACGCGCTCTCACATCATTTTATTATTTTCATTTTATATGAATTGTATTATTGTAATGAGAATATTTCAAAATGATTGATAATGGTAAAATACCAACATTATCACTTTTATTATTATGATGATATTTTTTTTAATTATAAATTCATAAATTATTGTAGGATGGAGATAATAATTTTTTGATTAAATTTTATAATAAACTGATGTACTACTTATACCCGAATGACTTTAGATATTATCATTAATTATCATCATAATAATTCACATTTTATAGTTAAATTCTAGTTAAATAAAAATTTAGGTGAATTGAACTTTAGAGTTTATCAAAATTAGAACAGACTTTAAAACTCAAAAAATGGTTATAAAAATATTTATAGTTCATCCACTAATTTTTTTTTTTTTTTATATTGACAACAGAATTTAAATCTACAACTTTTTACTATGTAAATCAATTCTTTATCAACCGAGTAAATTAACTTTGACAAAAAATTAAGATTTTATTACTGGTTAACCTTTGTTAAACTTAAGGTTTAAAACAACCATTATACAAGATGATACTAGAACGTAAGAGAATAAAAAGTTAATGGTTGTAGCTAATTTTTGTTTTCTATTATTTTTTTCAAATATATTTAATATCAATGAATCACATGTAACATTTTAAGGGATTGCAATCACCTAGAATTATAAAAATAAATTAACAATCTATTCATTTTTATTTAGACTAAAAATTTATTATTATTTCAAAAAACACTATTTTTATTGGAAAATCACTAGAGGATTGAATTGGTACAAAGTTGATTGAAGTGAGGACGAAGCGAGTGGGGAAAAATGAAAGAAAACAAAACGCCAAAATTGAACAGAGAAGTTTTTTGTCTCTAGCTTTTTGACAGCTAAACTTTTTTCTGCCAAGGCTTTATACAAATTTCTCCATCGTTCCCTGCATTTTGAGAATGCATCAAGCTAGTATGGACACGTTTGTTTTGGCTTTTTTTTTTAAAAATGATTTTTATAGTGTTACATAATCTTTTGAAATTTTTTTTAACAAAAAAATCTTTTATAAAAGTTTCAAAAGAAAATTTTGTTTGAATAGTTGTTCTTAAAATATGATTTTAGGTATTTCATCTATTTATTAAAAAAAATTAGATATTAAAATTTCAAAAAATCACTTAATTTTGAAGCTGTTTCAAATACATTTTCATAAAAATCATTTTTGAAATACACCTTTTTGAAAAAATTACGATTTTGACTAAGTTTTGGTCTTCAATAATGTATGTTCATGTTATAGAATGTCAAAATTAGTGTTTCATTTTAGAAAAAACGAATATAAAAAAACTTGTAATATTTTGAAAAACGATTTTGGAAAATCTATTTTAAAAAATACAAAGAAAAAATCTATTTTTTTAAAGCTGAAACAAACCGGCCCTACATCCCATTAATCTTTCATTTTAAGTTAAAATTAATTTTGATATATTTAATTTTTGTAAGTTTGATTAATTTTGTATTATAGTTGATTTTAAAGTTAATATTTTGTATGTTTGGTTCCTATTTTGTATGTTTGATTTGTTTAATTCATCAAAGTAAAAGTGGTTTTATCTCTATAAATTTTAAATGTAAATATGATTTTTTTTACTGAACTTATTTTTACAATCAGTTAAGTTTGGAAGAGCTTTTTAGGTTTGCAATGTCTAGAACAAATGTATGGACACACCATGTGTCCTAAACAAGGACCACAAATTGTAAACAAAATAACATTAATGCTTTTCATTTTAATGTGCAATAGTCAAATTTTGAGATTGAAACAGCCAACAAGTATTGTGAGAATTGCTTGCTTGTGGACAAATTTGAAGATTCAGGCTTGTGGATGCCACACGCAACTCTAAAATATTGATAGAGATATTTCAAAGAATGAAAGCCAAAATATTATAATATGTACTATTTGTGCATGTTTTTTTTTTTTTTTCATTGAAATCCAAAGTGATCTCATTAAGCATCATGTGGTATATTGCAAGTGTTTGCATGTAGGGATTGTACTCAAATGACGGTTAACAAGAAGCAATTAAAATGGAACATATTCTATATTAAAAACATTTCAAAGAGAAAATACTAGATAGTTATAGGACACATTATACATAGATTGTTCATAAGTTAATGCACAATCAAACAAAAAGCAACAAAATTCCATCCAACAATCCTCTCTATTACAAACACCATCAATGGCAATTTAGGAGTCGGAATCCACATGCTTTTCCAAATCCAATTACAGATCATTTCTTTAATTTGTGTAAGCATATTTCGACTATCTTTGATCTCAATATTGCCCAACTTTCTCGAATGTCAACAAAATAAAAGATGACTAGAGATGGTGTTGGAATGGATGTTGGACTCATAAGCTTTCTCTGTCACTATGAAATGTCAATAAACACCGATAAATATGCTAAAGGACACAAAACTCTTTTGAGGCATTTTGTCAAACACCAAGAGTGCAACCTTAATCCCTAAAAGACAAAAAACACATAAACGAAATTCAATAGCTCTATTAGAAAAAGTAATTTCATACAATAGAACAATCATGGCGGCTTCAGCGGTGGATGAAAGATTGTCAACGAAGGTGTATGAGCAGTTTCGGGGGAGAGAGAAGCATTCACCATTAATAAATTTGAGATGTGCAGAAGCCCCTTAACAATCTTGTCAATTCTTGGTGGCGGTGGCTCCGGTGGCGGCTGCAAAAACACCAAGGAAAGCTTGGTGGTTGTTCCTAGTGGAGAGAGAGAGACCAATAAAATGCTTAGTTATGGTGAGAACATGAGAAGGAAGGTAGATGGAGGGAAAAATCATCTTAAAATAGGGGGGATGACCACCATAAAGGTGGAAGAATAGGGTCATTATCGAGGTGTGAGGAAATAACCAAACCCTAGAAAGTTGGGGAGAAATTTTCTAGAAAGAAGGGGGAGCATCTCTCCCTAGCCTTATCTTAGTATAGTTAGTTAATATTTTCTTACTTAATAGATGTTCTATTTAATTAGAGTTTAATTATGATACGTTTTATAAAGTTCTCCTTAGTCAAGATTTAACTTTGAAAATTTTTGAATTCCTGTGCGGTAACCTGCCTTATGCATTCTCAAAAACAGTATTAAAAAAATAAATTTGAACAATACATTACTAGAACTTGTTTAGATAAACAATTTATTTGTAACTTATAACACAACTGCTTATCAAAATAAACATTTATGAATAAGTTCAAGCTATTCTAATATCATGAGATAAAAAAAATCTAAATTGTTTTTACATATTAATGAGTTATTTTAATTAGATGTCTTGAACAATTCATAAAAAATATTTCAAAAAAATTACAAAAAAATGCTATGAGGTGTTTTGTTAAGTCCCCCAAAGAGTGACTTAAAACTTATGGTATTAAATAAACTCAAATAAGCTTATCCCAAATGGGCCTTTGTTAGTTTGTATTGCCATTCCACTAAATAATGCGACATGCGGCTAGATTTTAAAAAGTTATTTAAATTAAATAATGTGAATTAAATTAAGTTTATTTTAGTTGTGCAGAAGCCCCACTAAATAATGTGAATTAAATTAAATAATCATTTTAGAAATTTTCTTTTATATTAAAGACATAAAAAGTTATTTAATTTAATTAGGCGGATTAATTTTTTTAAACTTTTTTTAATTTTGATTGTTTTAATGATTTATTTTAAATTTCTTAAAAAGTCATGAAGTTTTCAACCATAGATTTTATATTTGTTAGTATCATTTGTTAAGTAATTTAATTTGGTTGAATTGTCTTTACTTTTATTTTATTTTTTTATATTCTTTTGCAATGTTTTTGTGATATAGTTAATTCATATTCTTTTTCACAATAATTTAAACGTTTTAAAGATCCAATGCATAGATACCACATTTTTTCAAAAAATCTGTATTTATAAGGAATCCATTATTGCTTATTGTGTTTTTCAAAGAATCCCGGAAACATTAGCAAATTTCAGGTTTTTTGAAATTTTTCGTATATTGGATTTTTTAACCTAGTGTAAAAATTCGGTTGTTCAAAATGCTTTATTGTGCGGTTCAGAGCCTGATGGTTCTTCTATAGATCTTATCTAGTTTTTTTTACCACTAAAGCTATATGTTTTTTTAACTTGTTCAAAATTTAACAGGCTTTCGACATTTCTGACTTTATATTTTATAAATGATAGATATTTCTCTCCTGAGCTGGTGTGTTAGCATGAGCACAGTCCATTGGTAAACAATATGGTATTGTTGTTGCTATTGTTTGCTCTGATACTACAAATGAGATAAAAGGGAGGAAAGATAAATTGATTATGGGTTGTGAGAGATGAGAAAACTACAAAATAAAGAATTCATCTAAAGGAAGTTACAATATGAAAGTTAAATGTCCATTTATGCTAAGATCTATGCCAAGTAGTAGTGGTTGAAAGTGATGGTTAGGTGTGAGTTTCAAAATCATAAACTAGCTACGAATTTAGATGGTCATGACATATTAGACCATTTAAAAGATGATGAAATAGCATTTGTGAATGAAATGACAAAATACACTATGGCTCTCAGGTACATAGTTGCTGCTTTGAAAGATAGAGATCCATAAAACCTCACGAGCATTACCCAAGTGTACATGGCAAGATCTACATATAAGTTGAGCAAGAGAGGTCCATTGAGTGAAATGCAACATCTTCATAAAACATGGTTGATACTCTATAAAGAAGGGTTTGTTTCTGCATGGACTAACATAGTCAGTCATTTAGGGAACACGACAACGAACAGGTACATCGACGTCACTTTAATTGATTACATTACTATTTATCAAATTATACCATGTGTTTCTATTTATGGTTTATTGGGTTGAGTCTGCTCATTTGAGATGTATAAAAGGATTTAATTCATTGGTTCTGACAAAAATGTATGTGGTTGCTTCCTTAGAACAACACTAGTCTTCAAATACAAGGTGAGCATGTTTCGTTAGAATCGATTAATGTATTTTGGAAAAAATAGACATTGAAGAGCATGAGGTCACTCAAGAAGATAGTGAGACACATTTGTATTTAGAATAAGACTGTGAATAGTTAAACAAGTATTTCCTTACATTGGATATTATAGGGCAGGGGGTGATGAAGAAAAAAGTTTAGGAACTAACACATCCATCCTCAACTTCCATGTGTCCACCACCTGTGAAATACAAGCCAAAGCACGAAACTTATAAGAGCAAAAAGGGTCAAGAGAGTTATGTGCATCGTGATCCTTCACAATGATAGTATGATGAGGGCTTGTGGGGAAGTCAGACTGTGGAACCTTATTTCGTAGATGATAGACCTTTAACAAAGAAATAAGCTTTTGATGATGAAAACTATAAAGACACTAATGATAAGTCAAGCACAATACTTAAATAGTTAAAGATGCGAACCCAAATGTTATGATTTGATGAACTTGACTATTCGAATAAGGCATACAAAGTGGAAATAATCTAAAGCCTTAAGTGATCTCAAGCAGTGTCAACACAAAAGATAGAATCTGACAAATGCTTGTAGAAAAGGAGTTAATCTCCTAATATAGTAAGTGAGTGAGCTTCCGTAAAAGTATAAGGCTATAAGCACACACACACACACACACTAAAATCTTTTTCAAATGATTTACCAAAAGAAAACACTTTGTAAAACATATAGAAGTTGTATCGGATGAATCAGGAGCAATCAAAATAGCCATGGGAAAATTTTTGATTGTTCTAATTGATTATATCAAATAGAAAATCTATTAGAATTTTTGGCGAAATTAGTTTGTCAAATGCGGATGCATTAAGATGGGTGGATAACATTTCATTGGAGAAGTGGACAAGGACATTTGATGCAGGATGCCGATGGGGCCACATGAAACTAAATCTTGTGGAATCCATGAACGATGTCTTCAAAGGCATTAGAAATATACCAATAATCGCATTGGTGAAAATAACCTATTTTAGGTTGGCATCACTTTTTGCAACTAGAGGCGAAAGATGGAGTGCAATATTAAGGTCGGGGCAATTATTTAGTGAAACTTGTTTGAACGTGATGAAAGCGGAAAATATCAAAGCTGGCACACATGCGGTCAAAATCGTTTACCATCATAGACACACTTTCAGTGTAGACGAAACAATGGACCACAATGATGGGAGGCCAAATTTAGCTGATGTTGTCAAACTAAATAGAGGTTGGTGCGACTGTGGCCAATTTTAGACCTTCTGTATGCCTTGCTCTCATGTCATTGCGGCATGTGCATATGCTCTCCAGGAAGCTTACATCCATCTATTATACGTTTACAAGGTCATTAACGTTATGAATGTATACAACGACAGTTTCCCGGTGATAGCAATGAAGGAATATTTGCCTACACATCAAGGGGACATAGTTTGACACAACGATGATATGCGAAGGAAGAAGAATGATTGTCCCAACAACATGCATATTAGAATAAAGATGGATACGTCTGATAAAATGACAAGATTATGTATTATATGTCGTCAGCCCGGACACAATCAAAAAAATTGTACCAATGTCAGAGCAACCTCTTCATCATAATTTATTTTTTCCTTTCAATTTTTGCAACCTTGGTATTTGATATATATATATATATATATATATATATATATATATATAAAATAACTTTGGTTACAACAAAATTAACATAATAAACATCACACAAACCTAAACTCACACCCACAACAACACTTAAACACTCTCTCTCTCTCTCTCTCTCTCTCTCTCTCTCTCTCTCTCTCTCTCTCTCTCTCTCTCTCTATCTCTCTCTCTCTCTCTCTCACACACACACAAGAACAATAAAACAAACATCAAAATATAAGACTTAAGACATAAAACAACAACATGTCTATGATATGACAACAATCAAAACAATTTCATCTGATGCAGACATCATATCTCTAACATCATTGTCATCTTTAACTCCCACCCACATACATTGCATTGGGGCTGTTCGGTGTACGGTTTGGACGGTTTTTACGTAAAAAATCATCTGAACTGCAAGAGAAAAAGTGTGCAGTTCGGCTGACTTTTAGAAATAAAACCAAACAAAACTAATGCGGTTTGGATTGGTTCAGTTGGTTCGTTTTTTTATAAAAAAAAAAAATCTTAGCCATACATATACATATAAATGACAACATAATTTTGTATTTAATCATTTATGTGTTATCAAATAACAACAAAATTCATCATATTTGGATTACAAATTTCTATTTAATATATATATATATATATATATATATATATATATATATATATATATATATATATATATATATATATATATATATATATATATATAAGATTAGATAAAAGTGAAATAAAAAATAAAAAATAGTAGTATAAAACAATATCAAAAATATTATAATGAAATAGATTAAAAAAGGAGTGGAAGATTAGAGAAGATGAAAAAGAAAGAGCAAGAGAGATAAGAGATTAGAGAATAAGAGGAGCATTAAAAACGTAATTGAAAAAGAGAACACTATAATAAAAATAATAAGATGAAAAAGAAAGAACTTAAGAGATGATAGACTAGAGAAGAAGAGGTGATATGTACTTGGAAAATAAAATGAGAAAAATGCACGATACTGATAAGTGAGATTTGAGAAGACTTAAACTAAATCATTCAGTGTGAGGAAGGGAGAATCATTCGTAATCATAAAGGCTAAGGCATAATAGATTTGAGTTTGGGTTGGATGGGGGTTAAGTGAATGTTAGTTGTAACGTAATGTGGTTTGGTTTGGTTTGTAAATTACAAACCACAAACCGAATCGAATCACACGGTTTTGTTAAAAATGACCCGAACACATTCGAACCAAATGCAGTTTTTTGCGGTTTCGGTTTAGTTGTTCAGTTTTGCGGTTTTGTATTGGGCCGGTTTGATTTGAAACACCCTTACTCTGACATAACATTCCTATCATTTCCAATTGAGATGTACTAAACAAGCCTACCGATTCTTCTAATTCTTTCCCCGCCATTAATCTCTCTGTCTAACCAACTTTTCAAACTCCTTTCAAGATGCTCGAAACTTTGGATGTTTTAAAAATACATTTTCATCAGAGGATTTATTGCCGAATAACAAACATGTATGTCTCTTTTAACAATCATGATAGAGCTAGTGAAAAAAAAAAACAAAATTATGAAAAAAAGATGCAGAGTTGAAATGGTAGAAAACACCTCTATTTATACTAAAAAAACAAAATACACACTAGTGTCACCTTTTAAACACTACACACAAGTGCCAATTAGATTGACCACACCACACCAGTGCATGCGCCAATCTAATTGGCACCTCCACTTACTTTTTAGATGCAGATGCCAATTCATCTTGCACTTGCACCCACTTTTTTTTTTAAAGCTAGGTATATTGGAAAATCTTTTGAAATATGGATTATTTTGGAATTTCTTTTGAAAAACTGGATTATATTGGTAAAGTAATTCCATTACTATTATGAATGAAATGCTATAGACCCCTTTAAATTACTTGATCATAAATTCATAATCATTTGCAAGTATCAAACAGACTTTTCACATTTCTCAAATGACAAATCACAAAGAAGATTCAAATGCCGGTATCTGAAATATATATATTTACTACTTACAAACAACAACAGAGGCTTTTACAGATTGTGTCAGACTAATAATATTATGTGGAAGTTTTAGAACTTTTCTACAGATACACCATCTCTTGTAACATCATATGCTTCCCTACTCCTTGTTTTCTTCATGCCAGCTGTCACATAGAGCTTCGAGCCTTCGGATAAAATGGTTGTCACTTTTACCCAGATAATAACTTTTGTCTTCATTCCATCTATGTCTGCTAGCTTTCCTTTCTCCAAATAACCGGTCACGGAGGTGAAGAAACGCAAGACAGATGAATCCTTGTAGCCTACTTCACATACCTGAGGAACAAAGACCACAAGCTTTCCCGTCTCTTCGTTGAATTCGTAGTTTGTTGCGTCACGAGGAAAGATTCCTATTGGTAGATCATACTCCTTTAGCAACTCTGGTAATGGCTTCTGCATTTTTCCTGTAAAGTGATATAATCAAGTTCCCTTCAATATAGAAATACTAGTATTGCTAATGTCAAATAGAACAATGTGATTTCAATTGTGACAAAGGTGCATTTTATAGACTTCAATAACAATCATAGCTGTTATATCAAGTAGGATCTTCATAATATTCACGATTATTGCTTGAGGAAAACCTTTTTTGTTTTGTTTTAACCTTCCGGTCCTCAGGGGAGGAAAGAGGTCCTAGTAACCGAAGTTTGACCGAGAAGTAAGTAAAATATGACCAGTGACAGTGATCATTTCAGCCAAGAAAACCTTTTGTATAATAGACAATTCATGAAGTAGAAAAATATAGCAGAACCATTAGCGGCTAACAGGTTTAGAAAATTTATGTTAACAAAACTATAGAAGGAAAGGCAGCAAATTGACGGTTCAACATTGAACAACCTGTTTCAGTTCTTAATTTTCATTCTAAATCCACAAGACATGTATTATATCAAACTGATATCAGTATGCACAGAGAATTAATTCATTGGATCCATCCTAACCAAGTGTGGTTTTATCTATTTTTTCTATCATTTATTAATTTGGGATTACAAGGTTAAAGACAAATGAAATCTCAAATATTACACAGGTTTCATAGCCAGGACTTGAAAGATAAATATTTGAGCAACAAATGGAAATAGGAAATACAAACCTTTTATTTTGTTGACTAGCCATTTGGTTCCTCCTTCGATACTGTTTGATATTGACTACATATCAAAAGAAAAGTGTCAACAAAGACACAACCCAAGCAGGCAAGCAATGAAATTGAAAATTCATGTTTGGCAGTTATTGTAGATTTGGAAAGCATTTACTTTCAAAATAAAACAAATTAGAGGGATCATCATATTTCATTATCTCTAACAACAAGATAAGGTTTTTAACAAAGCTAATGGGGTATTACCGTATTATACAGTCACACAATGTGGAACTACTTCAAACTTGTGTAATCAAATTAGCAACATTATATCTCAGGGTGATTTATACACCTAAGTTGCAGAGCCTAACCACTATCACATGCTTATTCACAACTTAAATATCCCCGTAAGGCAGTGAAACTAGATTAACCTAAACTTCACTACTCCCTCACCAAGGTTTTGAAAAACAGTCCGTTTTCACAAGAATGGTCGCAACAAAATGGTATCGGAAGGTGCCGATATCGATATTGTTATTGACTTTTTTTACAATAAAGAACAAATTAAGGTTAATTTACACTGCGACGACCGCAGCCAGCATCACACACCTGGATCAACCGAAATTGCGATAGCTTTTACACGGCCGTGGCAGTTATTTAAAACCTCACTATTCCAGAATCATCTCATTAGTTACAACATCTTTTCTTAAGAACTAACAACGACAACCAAGTCTTATACATAGATTAAATTGCGATGTTCTATCGAGAACCATGCTTCTATCCAAATTGTTAATCTCGAGATTTTTTTTAATAACTTCTCTCATGGACTTTCCAGGTCTTCCTTTCCCTCTAATTGTTTAATTTCTCTCCATCTGATCTATTCTCCTTACCACAGAATCTCCATGTCTTTTCGCTATATGCGCAAACCATTAAGTCTACTTTCTACCATCTTCTCTACAAGAAGCGCTCCCTCAACACTCTCCGTAATATTTTCATTTTATCTGCCTAGTCTTACCACAAATCCAACACAACATCGTCATTATCTATCATCATTTCTGCTACACTTACCTACATAATATAATAATATAATAGGGCTATATTTCATTCATATCTATCACTAAAATTAGGTTTATGGCTATTTCTTTTCACCAAAACTCCACCTATCAGCATAAAACTTGCCTATCAACAAAAATAAACATTTGAGCTAACTTTTTACCAATTAAAATTTCAGATATCTTACAACAAAATAAAAACTTTTTCACAATACCCTAAACATTCAATTTTCCGTTCAACTTATCAAAATCCATACCTAACAACAATAAAAATTGATGAAATAAAACAGCATGGTTCAATTTCCATAAAAATTAACAATTTTTATTCATTTTTCAGATCATGTATATCCAATCACAAAAAAAATGAAAAATTGAAATTAGGAGATTTTGATACTATACATTGATGTCATCACCGACGGAATTAAGCTCTTTGTTTGCTTTCTGGTTGAACCAATACGATCCAACCTTGCTGAACATTTGATCCATTTTCTTCTACAATACAAAACCCCAAAACGAAGTCGTTTTTGACCCAAAAGGTTTTTTTTTCTCTCTCTTCGGTTCGGTGAGAGAAAGAGAAAGAAACAGAGATGAAGGAGAACCAAGTTGCCAGCTTCTTCGCAAGGACTTTTTCGTCATTATATTTATTTATTTGTATGTCATCTTTAAATTTCACTTTTCTTTAGGTAGAAAGAGAATCAAAGGATTTTTAATAAATTTGATAAAAGAAGTCAATAAAAAATAATAGTTTGGTATAAAAGGATTTTTTAATATATATGATACAATATTTAGTCTCTTACAACGAACAGATGTTAACGGAGTTTGGTCCAGATTTATTATATTCAAGTTACACTCTATAAAAAAAAGATCTACTGATTCATGATGAATAGGTAATTTGGATGTTTTGGTGCAATATGTTGAACATGATGCTTCAACATGTGTGCGGTGCAATAGCTGGCATTGACAATAGACCATATGAATGTTGTTAGGTGTATAATTTATTATTTACAATAGACTATATGAATGTTTGTTTGACAGCTGGAGATGTTTAAATCAAATTTAAATCTAAATTTCAAATATAACAAATCACATCTTATTGTTGAAAAGAATTATGGAGAAGATCATATCCAACAGAATTAACTATTTTTTGGACTAAATCAAATCAAATATCCAAAGGAGAAAAGCGTGGAAGACATTGCTCTATAAGGAGGCTCGAGTCTCACGTTTGAGACATAGATTTTGTGGGCAAGGTTTAGTATCTTTGTGTCAGGGTTTTGAGCCTTTGTAACTTGTATTCCAAGTTAATGTCATCATAAGGATTAATGTTGACTTTGTGCACCACCACTATATGTTTTAGTAATTTGGCATAGTTGTTAGTTTGTCTTAATTGAGTTGTAAATTTAACATTCAATAAGGTTGTTATTGAAGTTGATCATTTGGGATTAGTGATTGAAAGAAAGTGAAAAGGATTCTCATATTTAGGGGAGACCTAAATATAAAGTCACTAGGATTAGGAAGATGCATTAAACATATCGAGTTGGTGTTCATACAAGGCTAAGTGTATTAATTCGAAATAGTGAACTTCCTTTCTTTGGTAGAGTGCCCTAAAGACATAGGTGTGATTTTACAGAACCAGGTTACCAATATCTGGTGTTATTTATTGCTTTTATATTGACTTTGTATTGATGTCCATTTGTTTGTTAAATCTGGTTTAACTTTTTAGCCCAATTATTCTAACATCATGTCTAACATTTGTTCCTTCACAAACAAAATTTTAACTATTAATATATATATATATATATATATATATATATATATATATATATATATATATATATATATATATATATATATAAAATATGTTTGACCATTTTCCATGCTACTATTATTATTTTTAAATATTTTTCGTATCAAAACAATAATAAGAAGAAGAACTTTGTCTATTAATTATATTATTGAGTTTATAAAATATTTTGATTTTACATGTTTTAATAGTTATTTGTTTTAAATAATGTTATTTGATTTATGTTCCACTCTCAAATAAAAAAAATTAACATAGAGAAAAAGTTACAGGAATTCAGCGTTAACTGACTCAAAAGTAGGGTTGGCAATGAACCAAACTAACTCGAAAATAGTTCGGAATTCGATTCGAAAATTAAATCGTTGAACTAGGTTCATGAACCAAATGAGCTGAGTATGAGCTAAAAATTAAGTTCGTTAACTAAATGAGCTGAACTTGAACTATACATAGTTCGACTCGTTAGGTTCATGAGTCAACTAGATTATATATGAGGTAGATTATATTGTCTTTAAGAGTAGGTTTTAAGATTTGCTCTAAATCTTAGTATCATATTTTATTTTAATCTAACAGTTATAATTAATAATTTATATTCTCAAGTGAGAAAAATATTTCTACAAATGATTATAAAAATAAAATTAACATCGTATAAATTCCAATCTTATGACTTTTATTTCATTTCTATATTTTTATTTAAAAAGTATTAGTTTAAAATGTCAAATATATATATATATATATATATATATATATATATATATATATATATATATATATATATATATATATATATATATATATATATATATATATATATATAAAAAGTAGACTTTAAAAAATTACTTTCAAGTTTGTAAAATAAGCGAGTTGAACCTAACAAGAGTAATCTAACAGTTGAACCGAGATCTTCGTGAACTTCTAACAAGTCGAGTTTGAGATGAAAAACAGTTTGTGATAAACTCGAACTCGAACTCAAACTCGGCCAATTCTTAACGAGTCGAGTTTGAGCTGAAAAATAAGTTCGTCTTAAACTCGAACTCGAATTCGAACTCGGTCAATTCTTAACGAGTCAAACTGAGTTGAGGCGAGTTCGACTCGACTCGACTCATTTCCAGCCCTACTCAAAAGAAAACAATTCCTCGATTTGAATATTAATAGACAAAGTTTTTTAGAGTGGAACATAAATAAAATAACATTATTTAAATATTTAAATATTTTATATAATGTACAATATTTGAATATTAATTGACAAATTGAAGGAGTGACTCAGCCCACCATCTCACACAGATTAAGAAAAACGAATAATTGAAAGAGAGATAATACTAAATTTTCCCAATTTACCCTTTATTAATATTTTTATATAATTAATTTTATAGGAGTACAATTGTTTCTCAAATTCCAATATCAGTGCTGCCCTGTGCCGTGCTGAGTTGAACTTTCTCTTTACCATACTCCATCATTTTATATATACTAGCACTACAATGATTATTAAAACCACTCATCTTCATATCTTCGTACTATAACATCTCCAATGGTGCAACTTACATTTGAGTTCTTTATGGAACCCACTAAGTCACATCATATTAAAAGAATTTATTTAATTTTAACTTTAATAAAAATCTGATATGGGTCCCACAACTTTACCTCATAAATTGATTTGATTGGGTACTACAATTTTTTAGTTGTTGCATTGCAATGCAACTCTATTATGACATGACACATTTTTTAAATATTTAATTATTAAATTAATGGTATATGTAGAGAACTCAATAGAAGAAACTACTATTGGAGATGGTCTTAAAGCTACTACTAGCATTACTAATGAAAATCTTTTTTCTCTATATCATTGCCAAATATGCGGCAGCACTTGATTTCTATAAAATTAGTGCCATTTTTTGTTACTACAGGCGCCATTTTTTTTCTTTCAATATGCGCCATTATTTTTAATTTTCAATTTAAACTTTCCTCTAAAATAATCATATAAATATGAGTGGTTGTAGAACACATATCATATGCAAACTAAATTCTAAAAATGTCTATAAGAGAAATCGATTTAAATGAAAATATTATCAACTCAAATGAAAGCAATGAAGAAGGCAACGAAGAAAGACGACAATATTGCATATCCGATCTGAATGTTGATGTAGAAGAATTAGATGTTAAATCTAATCAATTTTCTTCTTCAAGAAGTCCTTTATCTTTTGACTTAAATGATGAACCATTCATGAAAAATGATATACAAATAGGAGAAATATTGCAACAATCAAATTTAAATAATTGTAAGTATAATTATATTATGAATTTTTATATATACACTTATATTTTTTTAATTTTTATTATAGTTACACTAACATAATTTTTATTATATTTATTTTATAACAGTTGATGGTTTATTTTCTCACAATTCTTCGTCTTATTATTTTTCTCAAGACTTCAACAATGAGATGGAAGAGATATTATCTGTGTCTAGTTCACATTTAGGTATGTATAAATATGATTATATTAGTCTAATTCATCTATGTTCATTGAGTTATTTACTTTTATGAAATTACTTGGTATGAAATAATTTCATATTATAAATTTTTTATTATTTTTAGAAGGAAATAGTGTCGATGACGTGATAAGTTCGCGAATTCTAGAAGCACCAACAAGAAAGAAAAAATTGTGTAATGCAAATAGAATGACAATATATAATATTCTATTGAGTAAGAGTGTTGAAGGAAAACTTATGAGAGGGGTGATTGATATGGTGGGATCACAATTTTCAGTTTCAAGAAGCATAATTAAGCGCATTTGGAGGCAAGGAAAAAATAGTGGTAGCCATGTTGATGTTGTCCCATAAGTTAACAAAAAATTGTGGTTGTAAGAGAATTCAAGTTGATTTTAATCGAATTCTTGATATTCCTTTGTGTCAAAGGACATCTATTAGATCTATTTCTTCTGTGAATATGAGCAAGAGCACTTTGCATAGATATTTAAAGTTGGGAGTTATACGAAGGTATTCAAATGCTATAAAACCTTTTTTGAAGGAAGAAAACAAAAGAGCTAGATTACAATTTTGTATATCAATGCTTGATGTTACAAGTTTGCCACATGAACCAACTTTTTCAACAATGTATAACATTGTTCATATAGATGAGAAGTGGTTTTATATGACAAAAAAGTCTGAGAATTATTATTTGCTACGAGATGAAGAAGAACCAATACGCACTTGTAAAAGTAAAATTTTTGATGAAAAAGTTATGTTCTTAGTTGTTATAGCTCGTCCAAGATTTGATGCAGAGGGGCATGAACTATTTTCTAGAAAAATTGGTGTATTTCTTTTGGTCACACATGAGCCCCCTAAAAGGAGTAGTATTAATAGAGTTGCGGGAACACTAGAAACAAAACCAATCACTTCGGTTAATAAACAAGTCATATGGTCATACTTGATTGAGAAGGTTTTACTTGCCATAAAGAAAAAATGGCCAAGAGAAGAAATAGGTTCTCCAATATATACTCAACAAGATAATGCAAGAACACACATTGACATAAATGATGGTGAGTTTTGTCGAGTAGCTTCAAGTGATGGATTTGATATTCGCTTGATGTGTCAACCAGCAAACTCTTCCGATTTAAATGTTTTAGATATTGGATTTTTTTTTAATTCTATTCAATCCTTACAACATAAGTAGTCTCCTAACTCTATTGATGAACTTGTGAAAGCAGTTGAAAAGTCATTTGAAGCATTTTCAACTATAAAGTCAAATCGATTTTTTTTTTTGCAGATGTGTATTATCAAAATCATGAAAACAAGAGGTTGTCATAAATACAAAATTCCACATTTGAATAAAGAAAGTTTGGAACGGCGAGAACAACTTCCCACTCAATTAAAATGTGATGCAACATTAGTTCAAAATGTACTTCAATATTTAATGTAATTTTATGAAATGTAATGCTAATTTTGATATTAATCCAAAGTTTACTTGTGTTATTAATTCTACTCCAACATTAGTTAAGTTAATTCTAATGCAATATTAGTGAATAAATATGGAGTATGTAGTGTAATGTTAAATGACTTTAAATTAAAAGTGGAAGTATTTGTTTTATGTATGCCATAAAAAAATGTAGAAATGTGAACCTAGAAAACTACAATAAGGTGCAATTCACGTGCTTCTAAAAAAAGGTTTTCATCATGAACAAGTGCAACCTATTTTGCCTAGGATTGTCATTAAGTGTATGTATGGTTAAAATTGAAAAAAAAATATTGAAATTTGAAAAGAGTCACTTATTTTGGGACACCCACTTATTCCAAATGGATCACTCATTATGGGACAGAGGGAGTAGTTTATAACTTATGATTGATAGATGATGACTGACTGTTGATAATTTATAATTGATGATTGATGACTTATAGTTGATAAGTTAATTGAAGTGTTTGGTAAAATTAACGGTTCAATTAACTGATAAATTAAAATAACATAAAAGACATTTAAAATATAATTATTTTATTTTCAATTAAAATAAAGGGTTTAATATACTTCACCCCTGCCAATAAAGCGAGTTTCGGTTTGGCCCCCTTAAATTTTTTTTTTACCAAACGCCCCTTATAAAACCCAAAACTTGGATTTACCAAACCCTTTTACCACATTTGCTGACCGGACTTTGACTTTGGATGATGTGGCAAAAGGGTTGTATAAATAATTATTTGAATGATATTTAACCACTAAAAGCTTTCATTTTCCATCACCACCACCACCACTTCCTCCATATCCACGATCCCTGCTTCCACCACAGCCACTTCCTCCAAAGTGTCAGATGGCTGATTAGAATCGTCGAGAGCAGGAATATATATGCACCTGTGTATCATGTGGTTGCCCTGCAGAAAATGGAATGCATGAAATTCCATTGTCTGGCTGCAATAAAAAGCTGAAAGGATTGTTGTCTACAATAACAATGTGAGAATACAGGTGTAAGGAACAAGTCCATCTACTTTCAGAGACAGTGATATAATTGCGGCTGGAGATTTATGTCAAATGTGTCTGATTTAGCTGTTGGTTCGTACAGATTCGGGGTTTGTCTGTGTTAGATGAATGGCTGCAGGAGTCTTCATGCAGGAGTCTGAAGAGTTTTTGTTGGCTTTACTCCGTGCATTGGATAATCTTCCTGTGAACCTTCACGCACTACAAACCTGTAATGTTGGAAAATCGGTTAATAATTTACGTAGCCACAAAAATTCTGAATACAAGGAAACAAACCTTGTTAGCGCATAGAAGTAATCAAGTACTACTTTCAAGTGCATATATGAGATCATAATGTACAAACCAATTAAATGAGTTGGTTGTATTGAAGTTTTTATTGTCAATAAACTGATGCAAGAATTTTGTTATTTCTGAATAAGTGTATTGCTTCCTTGCATGAAGACAGGCCCACCATCTGTATGATAATTTGCTACAAATTTCTGCAAACAGCAAATATGGCAAACCATTTTGTTACAAGCCCACCATTTTGTTATGAAAATGGGAAGCTTGTTTACTTTTCCTCTTAAATTTCTCCTAACTTAACAAAGAAAATATGATATAAAGTATTGGAAAAAAACCATTGATTGATCATCTTGGTCGATAAAAAGTATTGCAACTCAAAACAAAATTGCACAGTTTGACAAACCTACATAGCTACCTCTAAATCTCCTTCTTAAATAGCTACCTCTAAAATTGCATTCATGACACGACAGTTGCTGCTAAAGAAATAGAAGCAACATAATTGAAATTGGGAAGCTGAGAGAGAAAAATATGAACGAAACCAAAATTCAAAATCCAGCAGGACTGTTTGAGTTGTGTACAATTGTCTTCCATACTTTAGAACTCAGAAAGTCAGTACCACGTAACTTGCAACACATGTCTTACCGCTCCTTCAATAGCCAACACATTTACCGCTCCTGATCAAAAAATTGTAAGGGTTGCCAACACACTTACACGACAAGTCATAAACAACGATCTTGTCTTTCTGGATAACATCTGCAAAAGAAGAAACATGGTTAAGAGAGAATTCTATTTGAGCGGTCACTCCATTCTATAAGTATCAACAAATCTCTCAATGTTAGGCACAATGTCCTTAAGTATAAACTAGGGTTTTAAAGTGAGCTATAAGTTTTTGGCACTCTAGCTCATATTATTGTGGTGTGATTATATCTCTAACAAAGGCTTTCTAAAGTCTCTCAATATCCTTGATAATCGCATAAATCTCTACAAAGTTGACGTACATTTCTCTCTCGCGCTTGCCATCTTTGGCTATTTGACATCATTCAAAATACTTTCACGAGGTATGCATGCACTTAAAAACGGGAGCCCCTACGGACTAGGGATTGAGACAGAACGTCATTTTTGGGAAAGCTCCATATGAAGGACAATATGTTTATATAATAACCTATAAGATGGATCCTATGAAATTTCAAAGTTTATTCTACCCAAACCCTCATAAGGGTGTCTCTTAAAGGGTGTCATGAATAACACGTAAGGTCATTGACCATAAATGAGACTCCACCCTGACGTTAAGGCTAGCTTAATCCTAGGTGTACAATCTCAAAGGCCTCTCTTAAGCGGATCCTCTGTGTAAACTTAGTAAGACATTTGTCTTATAGGTCGTAAAAAGTCTTACCATGAGGAAATTTTTAAAGGTAAGGTCCCTTGAGTCATTGACCGATCCAAAGTTTCATCTTCAAGAGAGGCTAGACCTTCCAAAGACTATTCATTAAAACCATTCCATTATGAGCGAAGTTGTCACAAAAACTCATAGGGATGTTAAACCCCCTTGACCAATAGGCAACTCCTTATTTTTAAGATTATTCTCGGAAGTTCGAACATAAAACATCCCACACATTTTGATTCCCAAAGAAAAGACGTGTATATAAATGTAAATATAAGAAATAAAATATAACATAAATAAAAGCAGAAAAGTAAGAAATAAAAGAACACACAAAGCAAACACAAGACCCTAAGTTTAGAGGTTAGGCGAGACTCTCTGTAAGGGTAATCGCCAGCAGAGTCTCCAGCTGTCGCGGCTGGAAAAATCACAGAGTCGCCACCATCTTTTATTCATTCCTAAGGAACAAGAAAATGATGATGAAACCTAAAGGAGGGATAAGACGGTCATCACAACCGAATAAAGGGTTCTGGAGTCAGTTAGGTGAAGGGAGGGTATTAGGCACCCCTCATCTCCCTTGTACTCAAGAGGAACCTTTTATAGTCCTAGGGTTAAGAGTTTGTTTGCGTATTAATTAACTATTATTTACTTTTATTGTTTTATTTTATTTATTAAATAGAAGCGGTTTTTTATTATTATTGTACTCGCTAGGGTTTCAAAACCATATGCCTACGTATCCCCTAGTGAAATGGAGAAGTCAGAGTACCGTAGTTCGTAGGTGTTTGGTTAGTGTTTTTAGTTTTGAAAAAGGTTTGATCTTGAGTTAGAATTAGACGCATGGGGGCGTAGAAATTGATTTAGTTATCGCACGGAGCAAAGGCAAGTGATTCATCGCACGAAACGAAAAAAGAGAAAGGTTGAATGTGTTGAATGAATTTTAGATTGTGAATGATGTTTTTGTCTTTTTTGTTTGACTTTTAGTTAATGATTTATGTATAGGTCGAGAAAGTCTTTGTTTTGATTTTTAATTAATAAAAGAGTGAAAGTCCATTTTAGTCCCTCACAAAAACTACAGAGGTCAGATTACTCCCTGAGAAAAAAAAAGTCCCAGTTAAATCTCTTACAAAATTTAACTGAGTCATGTTAGTCCATCTACTAATATTTTGTTCAGACCAGTTTTTTTCTTACTTTTAAATCGTGACTGGACTGTCAGTGAAAACCTATTTTAGTCTCTCATAAAAAATGGAGAGTCCAAATTAGTCCCTGAGAAAAAATCACTATTTAATCCATTACAAAATTTAACTAAGCCACGTTAGTCCCTGTTTTAATATTTTTTTCAAATGATTTTTTCCAATTTTTAAATCGTGACTGGACTCTTATTTTGCGACTGTTGATTTGAAATTATTTGTGAAGGGATTGTAGATAAATCATTGTAATACCACAAAGTTCTTTTTTTTGTTGGGTTTATTATCAGGCTTATGGGTGGGTGACTACGATTTTTCTTGTTATGTATTCTTGTGTATTAGGTGTTGTTATTTTTTCAGTTGTTAATGATACTTTTGTAAATAATACTTGTGGCGAAAATAATACACATGATATGTTGGAAGAAAATTGGTTTATACCATATTCTTTAGGTTTTGATGATAATTGTAGATGTTTTTGATTGGCTGCATTTTATGGTAAAACATATTTCTCTGTTTATATGTCTTGACTGATGTCACGACATGCATGTGTAGTGTACTGCAGGATTTATAGGGTTAGGTAATACAAATTTTATTGGATGTCAAGCTGAATGTTGTGACATCAGATCTGACAGCATGAGCTGTTATGTTTTCTGTTATGTTTCCTTATTAATCTCAGGCTATATTTTAGGAAACTAACTATTGTGCTGATTGTATATCAGTAACAGAACGATCCGTGAGCTGATTTTTAGCACCCTGATATGTGAAAATTAGGTTAACTTGGTTAACCCTAATTTATGTTTGTTAGGCCCAGGGCCCAGACGCTGCCTATAAGAAGACTTCTAGTCCTACTTTCAGAGGCAGATATTTTACGTGAAGAATACTTTGTGTTGCACTATGTGCGTTAGGTTTTATTGGTCTCAGTGTTCTCTTGTGAGTCAAGCAATTGTCACTTTGATAATTGTATTGGAGTAGGGTGTGTTTGAGTTGTAATTTGCTGTGTCACTCTAAGCTTTTAAGCACGAGTGTTATGTTCCTTGATTGAAGCTTTTAGGCAAGATCAAGATTTGTTTGAAGTGTGTCTTCACTTTGAATTTATTTTTATCTGTCTGTAATCACTGCTGTGATTGAGGGGGAGTGAGTAGGAACTCAGGTCTAGCGTTAGATTGAAATTGCATTAGGTAGGTCTTAAGTGAGGGGTGTAAACTAGTAGTTTAGCTCCGAATTAATACTGCTTATAGTGGATTTCCTTCCTGGCTTGGTAGCCCCCAGAGTAGGTGTTGTTATACACCGAACTGGACAAACAATTTCCTGTGTTCCTTACTGTTATTGTTTATTTACTGCTTAATTTAATAATCTGTTCAGTAGTGGATGTCATAACATCTGATACGACATCGATCTTGTGTTACTAGAATTTTCAATAACAAAGTATTTAATGAACAATTATGTATACTAACATATGTTCAAGTGTGCAGGATCATATAAGTCAAAGAATTTGTCGGGCTCTAACTCTGATTGGAACATATGAAGAGAAGCTAGAGACTCAGATTATGAAAGATCAGAATTTGATGACTCAATTTTTTAATGATAAGCTTCCGATGTCTCACAACTAGGTAACCCAGCTTCTGGTAGAAACTCAGACTCTGAAGACCATGTGCGAAGGAACTTAACTTCTGACCCGTACTCAATTTCTAAAAGTAGGTCTATCTTGTCAAGTCGAGTCACGGTTTAAAAATAGAAAAATATTGTTTGAAACAAGTATTAAAAGAGGGACTAACATGGCTCAGTTATATTTTTTAAGGGATTAAATAGAGACTTTTTTCTTAGGGACTAATTTGGACTCTTTCTTTTTTTGTGAGGGACTAAAATGAGTCTTCATTGACAGTTTAGTCACGGTTCAAAAATAAGAAAAAAACGATTTGGAAAAAATATTAGTAGAGGGACTAACATGACTCGGTTAAATTTTATAAAAGATTTAATACAGATTTTTTTTTCAGAGACTAATATGACCTCTGCAGTTTTTGTGAGAGACTAAAATGAACATTCACTTTAAAAAAAAATGACTCTAGGCTGCTATAATGGTCTACTCCTAGGGTCGGCCCCGTAGATGTGTTTAGGTAGCAGTAAGTTCTTGAGTCAGAAATGAAATGTGTTCGTTTCATACTACATCCTTTTATTATTAATCATAATGCTCCTTCATGCGTATTGTTCAAGTCAATTTTGTATAGAATGAGTGATACCATAGTTCATAATTGAAAGGTAAGTGTCTAAGTGTATGGCATAAGTTTAGCATTTTGTTCTAAATTTGTTTTTCTTTTGGTGTTGTGTACAAAAGTTTTTCTAATTATTTGAGGGTTGCAAAATTGGAATTCTTTGACAGGTAAATTTCCTTATGGAACCAATCGAGTGTTCACATTTTTTGTTTGACTGCCGTGTGATGTAATGGTAGAGCCATAGAGGATTTTGATGATTCAAAACGTCTATAATGTAAGATATTATTATCATATAATATTAGAAATTGAAAATGTTGGTGTGAGGAGTTTATCTTACGATGTAACCACAACTCCATGGGAATATATTGGATGAGCTAAGCTATGCAATTATAAGACAATGTTTGAAAAAAAAAGTAGAATATTTATATTTATACACTAACATATGTAAGATTAATAGTGCTTTCTTACTTAAAAAATTCTTCAATTAGTTCAATTTGAAAGTTATTTTGCAAGTATTTTACGGGGAAGAGTAGTAAGGAAAAAGACATTGAATGCTTACTGCCAAAAATTGAATGTTTTGCTAAATTCCTTTAATACAACTTCTTTTTTTAAAATTTAATCTTTCATGCCAAATATTGAATGTTTACTAAGAATGTTTTACTTAAGTTTGTTTCTGGGTTAAGTTGATTGGTCGTTTCAGAGAGAAGGTAAAATTGTAATGGTGATTAAAAATTAAGGGTATAGATATTTATAACTTTATAATTTGTTATATACAATTATTTAACCAAAATATTTATGGTTAAAATGATAATATGATTAAAATTTAAAAAATGACTAAGAAGTTAATATCAAAGAGATCGTCAAGCTAAGGGAGGTCCGAATTAGGTTTTATCCCTTATCCCTCCTCATCGTGACTGCAACATCTTTAATAGTTCCAGCGACTTTATCGAATCTCCTAATTTTGCATCTCAGCCTGTTGAATCTGATATTGTTAGATGCAACATTAGGACTCTCTCCAATTTTGGCAGCAGTAGTAATGTTAGGTTGAATTCAAAAATGGATAAGTTAGGGGTTATTCAGGTTCACAATGGGAAATTTGCTCAGAATAATTCACTGGATGTTTTGTCTAGGGGAGTTAAAGGTAATGAAGGAAGGAAGGTGCCTCTAAATTGTTTTAAATGATAGTTGTAAGCTTTAACATTAGGGGGGTGGTAGCCTTATTAAAAGAAAAAAGATTAGAAGTCTGATAACAAAAAGAAGGGCTGATTTCTTTCTTATACAAGAAACGAAATTGAAAGATATTAATGAGGCGATGGTTAGAAGTTTGTGGGGGGAGGATGATATGGATTTTTCTTTTTCAGCTTCGGAAGGATTATTAGGTGGATTACTATCCATTTGGAGAACTCAAACAGTTACTGTCTTGGCTAGTTTTTCTGGACCGGGGTTCCTTGGATCAAAATTTTTGTGGAAAGGAGATTATTTCTATGTTTTTAATGTTTACTCTGCTTGTGCTTTGCCTCTAAAGCGTATTTTATGGACCCAGTTGATTGATCTGAAAAACAAATATCAAGACAGAGAACGGATAATAGCGGGAGATTTTAATGCGGTAAAAAAGAGGAGCGAGAGATGTGGCCTTTCTTCTAGGAGTTGCAATGTTGAATGGAGAGAGTTTTCGGATTTCATTGATGAAACCGGGCTTGTAGACGTGCCTTGCAAAGGCAAGAGGTTCTCTTGGTTTAGTGGGGATGGAAAATCGAAGAGCAGAATCGATAGATTTCTTATTTCCAAGAATATTATCTTGTCTTGGGGGGTGGTAGGACAATGGATAGGCATGAGAGATGTTTCCGATCATTACCCGGTGTGGTTGATGGTTGACAAAGAAGATTGGGGTCCAAAACCGTTCAAGTTCAATAATGAATGGTTTAATGACAAGAGCTTCTATGACTTTGTTAAGAAGGAGTGGGAGGGGCTTATCGTTCATGGGAGGGGAGATTTTGTTTTGAAGGAGAAATTTCGCTTAATTAAAGAGAGATTGAAGTGGTGGGAAAAAATGTTTTTGGGAAGATATACTTGTAGATAGAGGAGAATGTGAAGGAGCTAAATGAAGGGGACGATAGGGATGTTTGGGAGGAAGATATTCATCTTAATAAAGTCAAGGCCTCTAAGAACATTTGGTTCAATCTTAAACTCAAGGAGAACATGTTGATTCAAAAAAGTAGGTTGAAGTGGCTAGATGATGGGGATGTTAATAGTAGATTCTTCCATAACGCGGCGAAGGAGAGGAGGCGTAGGAACTGTATTTGCTTGATAGATTCTAATGAAGGGGTCGTTTCTTCGGTTAATGAGGTAAGGGAAATGGTGAAGACTCATTTTGAATGCAAATTTAAGGAGGATTGTTTTGAAAGACCTTTGTTGGATGGTATTGATTTTAAATCTTTGAGTGTCAACCAATCTTGTTCAATAGAGGATCCTTTTTCGATAGAGGAAATAAAGGCGGCGATTTGGAGTTGTGATGGCACTAAAAGTATGGGGCCGGATGGTATTTCGCTTCTTTTTATCAAGAAATGTTGGCCTTTTTAAAAAGAAGATGTTCTTACTTGTTTTAATAGCTTTTTCTGCGGAACGGTTTTGTCCAAATGTATAACATCTTCTTTCATTGCTCTAATTCCAAAGAGTAGCAATCCTTTAGTTTTAGATGACTACCGACCCATTTGCCTTGTGGGGAGTATTTACAAAATTGTGGCTAAAGTCTTGGCTTGTAGGATCAAGAAAGTCTTACCTCACATCATTTCTAATTGTCAAAGTGCATTTGTTCCGGGGAGACAAATGATGGATGGAGTGTTAATTGCTAACGAGTTAGTTGACTTTGCTAGTAAGGAAGGAAAAGAATGCCTTCTTTTTAAAGTCGATTTTGAAAAAGCGTATGACAAAGTAAGTTGGAATTTCCTTAGGTACAAGATGAGAAGGTTGGGATTCGGAATTTGTGGATGAGGTGGATGGAAGCGCTTGTTTTCTCTAGCAAGATGTCGGTGATAGTTAACGGTAGTCCAACGAAGGAATTCTTGGTGGAAAGGGGTCTTCGCCAAGGAGACCCTATCTCTCTATTCCTTTTTGTTATAGTGGCGGAAGGTTTAAAGGCTTTGGTTGGAAGAGTGGTCGCTAATGGGGATTTTGTAGGGTTTAATGTGAATGGAAAATGTTTCATTGATATTCTCCAATTTACTGATGATACGCTTTTAATAGGCGACGGGAGTTGGAAACATCTTTGGGCCATTGTCTCGGGCCTTAGGATTAACTATCATAAGAGCAAATTGATTGGGGTCAATATTAATCCGCACTTCATGGGAGTGGCTACTAATTTCCTTAATTGTAGGCCGAAGGAGAAGAAGTTGAAATTTCTCGGTATTCTTATTGGTTCAAACCCAAGAAGAATCTCTTCATGGAAACCTCTTTTGGACAATGTTAGGAGGAAATTCAGTTTTTGGAAAGGGCGGTGGCTTAGTTTCGGAGAGAGGATCACTCTTATAAAATCGATTTTAAGTAGCTTGGCAATCTTCACCCTTTCTTTCTACAAAGCTCCAAAGAAAGTGATAGCGGAGATAAATAGAATGCAAAGTAACTTTTTATGTGGAGGGGTAGAAGAAAAAAGGAATTTGCATTGAGTTAAATGGAACGCCTTGTGCCTTCCGGTGGAGAAAGGCAGTCTTGGCTTTAGAAGTTTGGACCAATTTCATAAAGCGCTTCTTTTGAAGTGGCATTGGAGGATTTATGGAGCATCTAAAGATTTATGGTATAGAATGCTTAAAGCTCGATATGAGGATGTGAATCTTAGGTTGTGTTGTGACAATTCAAGCGTTAAGAAGGGAAGGAGGACATCGGTGTCGTGGGCGGATTTAATCTCTTTGGGGAAAGATCTACCGGAGAATTTTTTCACTAACAATTTTCTTTTTCAGGTTGGAGATGGGCACACTATATCTTTTTGGAAATCCCATTGGTTGGATGGTGGTCCTTTAAAGGACCGCTTCGCGAATATTTTCAATTGCTCTTTGTTGCAAGACGTTTCAATTGGCACCATGGGAGGGTGGATTGATGGGGAGTGGTTTTGGGGAGATTTAGGCATTCCTGCAAACCATGTTTACGAACATTATGCTGGGCCGAATGCTGCCATGGAGTCGGCCACTGTTTCTGGACCTTTTGTTGGGGCTGTTTCCGCCAACACTGCCACTGCTCTGGCCGCCAGCACTGCCTCTGTTCTAGCTACGACTACCGGTACAACTGCCCGCGCTCAGCAGCTTCACAGCATCCATTCTGTGCTATCCGCGGCTGGGCTGACTGATTTAAAGCCGGATGCTGCTGTTTGGAATCTAGAACCGGACGGAATTTACAAAGTTGCTTCATGCTATCTTTTTCTTTGCAGCTTTTTTGTTCCTTTTGGTCCGGCTAATCGGTTCGATTAGGCCTTTAACGATATTTGAAAGGTAGACGTTCCTTTGAAAGTGAAGTCTTTTGGTTGGAGGTGCTTCATCAACAAAGTTCCCACAAAGGATTCTCTTTGGCGTAAAGGTATTTTTACTAATACATCGAACCTTGATTGTGTTTTTTGTGCCAATTGCAATGAATCTCTTCTTCACTCTTTCCTATCTTGTCGGAATGCCGGTATTGTTTGGAGGGAAATGGCCGAGTGGATTGGGTTACCCTTTAATATATCGGTGTAGATTTCAAAGAAAGTTTTTTTGTCTTGGAGCTCCTTTTGTCGTGCGAAGAAAGTCAAAAGTGGTAAAGTTGGTACCGTTTGGCTAGCTATTTTATGGAGCCTTTGGTTGCGAAGGAACGACATTGTTTTCAACAACGGCTCGTGGAATTCGCGGGATGTCGTTTGGAGTTGTAAAACGCTCGTTTGGAGGTGGTCGTTCATCGGGAAAATTACTCATTCCAATTATAACTTCTATGAGTTTAGCAATAACCCATTGTTTTACTTAGGTTTCAATCGGTTTGTAATTTTCTTGTTCGGCTATCTTGTGGGATGTAATCTCGACTCTTTGATGCTTTAATATAATTTCTTGCTTTAAAAAAAAATTGATTAGTTGAAGTGAATTTAACGGATTTAAAAGTCATAGTAATATAGTTTGAACATATTTTGACTTTGTAAAGTTTATGATCATGTTTTATTTGGTTTTGATATTCAATAACATAAAAGTTATCGATCAATATTAAACTACAGCTATCAATTATAGAAATGTGTTTTTCCATTGTCTATGTAAATAATAAACACACAAAAATTTTACTACATCGCAATACTTAATAATAACAGAAACAACGGAAACATAACGGAAACATAAACAAAAATGTGTTTTTCTATTATCTATATAATTAATACACAAAAAAAAATTTCACTGAATCACAATACTTAATTATAAGGGGAACATAAAGTTAGTTATTAATATTTTTGTAACTAATACCAAAACAAAAAAAAATCATATCCGAAAAATATAATGTTAGCTTAAAAAGGATTATATATACAAAAAATATAGGCTTCAATTTATTATCTTTCTTAAAAATAATAATTCTTTTAGTAAAATAATTAACTTTTATTTATTTATTTCATTTTTAATATATTTTGAAAACAAATGTGCATATCATATTAGTAGCTATGCGTATCCCATTAGTTTGAGAAAGAAGTAACAAAACAATTGAAAAATAAAAGAACTGAAAACTGTTATTATCAATTATTGGAACTTCATTTAAAATATAACATAGTCAATATATTTAAAGACAGATATGTAGTATATTTAAGACGATAAAAATACACACACACATATATATATATATATATATATATATATATATATATATATATATATATATATATATATATATATATATATATATATATATATATATATATATATATATAATTCAATTTTCAGTTGTCACATTGTTAGAATATAATAGATTTTACTATATACAATTTTTGTTAATGGTATTTAATCATTTTTATTTAGGGATTAAAGAATTGTTTTATCTTTAAAAATAGTTTATTTTTTTATATTTTTAAAAATTATTTTTATAAAATTACTTTTAAAATATTAAAAAAAATTAAATTCTTTTTTATAAATAAAATGATTAAGTTTGATAGATTGTAACTTAAAAAAAAATATTATTAAATATTAAAATATACTCAAAATCAAATAATTTTTTATAAAAAGTATTTAAAATAACTTTTAAAGTTTTTAATATTCAGAAAAAGTTATAATAAAATAATGAAATTCTAAAAAAAATTTAAAAATTAATTTTTTTTAATAACATTATAAAAATTATTTTAAAAATTGAAACAAATTGTCTATAAAATAATATTGTGTAATGTGTAGAACTAGACAGTATGTTAAAAAATGTTACATATTTTATTTTATTGTACTTGTCTTAAAGCGAATGTTTAAATGATTTTCAACTTATCAAGACTATCCATTATAATTGGATGGATACTATCTCTTTTATTTGTCCTTTAACATTCACTTTTTTACACAAACAAAAGAACTAAACAATGACTAAATTGTAATCAACAAATTTCCCACTAAATTCATGAGCAATTTTCAACTAACTACCCATTATAATTGGATCGATACTAACTCCCTTACTTGTCCTTTAACATCTACTTTTTTACACTAACAAAAGGACTAAGTTATAACCAACAAATGCTTCCGTAAATTCATGAGCAATTTTCAACTAACTATCCTTCACAATGGGATGAATACTAACTCTCTTATTAACTAACAAAAGGTCTAAATTGTAATCAACAAATTTCTCAGTTAACTCATAAGCAATTTTGACCTAATATCCTATACCAATTGACATGTGTCATATTTCAAAATTCCCCTTCAAATAAAATCAATTTACTACTTGGTTTTCTCATTTCACACTTTCAATGTCTGGTTCCAAAATAACTTTCAACCTTCTATCTTTGCTTCCTTTTCCTATAAATTTATACACATGCTCTATTTTTCCCTCATTAGTTCTTCTTTCATTCATGTTTTCTTCTACATTTCATGCATTCTTCTTCTTTCACGACAACATTTCATGCATTCTATTTTGGGAACAACTTCTCTACCCATCACAAAAAGTTGGGTAGTGTACCTTCCACCAATCACATTACACGATTTAGTTTTATCTTATTTAATTAATTATTAAATAGTATATTTTTTGGTTATTTCCAAAACATTTTACATTGAATGTAACTTTACCCAACTTTTTGAGTTGGGTAAATAAGAATTCACCTTCTATTTTTTATTTTTTTCATCTATTTTATTTTGCATTCATTGTGTTTTTATGTTTATGACTTGCCTTTTTTCTGTTATGTTGTTCAACATCAGTTTCGGTTTATCAATGTAAGATTTTCAATAATGACTTTAACGATTCTTGGTTTTTTTGGCTTTTAATGCCGTTTATGTCAAGCTTCATGATTTTACAATTTATCAATGCCTGATTTTCGTTAAGAAACTATAGAAGTTCCAAGCTTTCTGCTTCTTTTGTCATATTTGTGATAACATTTTCCGCATGAAATATATTTTGATTTGCAGTTAAATTTACATGTCATAGACTTTGCATATACTCTATTTTCTCTAATGATTCTCATTTGCATTTCATATATTTTGCATTTATAGTTCATGAAATGTATTTTAATTTGCGGTTAAAATATGTATTTTGATTTTGCTTTCTCTAATGATTTTCATTTACTTTGCATATACTTTGTTTTGGGTTTAACTTTATCACTTTATGATATACTTTGTTAAGGATTTTGATTTCTCTAATCATTTTCATAAACTTTATGCATATACTTTGTTTTGAGTTTATGTTCATCACTTTATGCATATATCACTTAATGATATAACCATTCCGGTTACAACACATATTTTGATTACATGTATTTTTATATAACCATTATTCTTGTCAAGCTTTTTGTATCCATGTCTCGTTTTTGCCTGATTCTATCTCATGTTTTTGTTTGTCCTGGTATGCTATAAAATCTCAGTGGAATCCGTTCGGGTTAATGAAAATTTCCCCTCACTACTCGACAAAACTCCAAAGCATTACTCTAAATAAAGAAACTTTTTAAGGCTCGTGCCTCCTTTTCTAAGAATGACCCTACATCTAACTCTCCTTATGATCCTGTTTTATCTCGTGATACCCTCTTTTTTCTATTATTGATGTCTCTTCTGACAAGAAATATACATATGACTCTAACTCTACTCATAATAAGATTGTATTCGATGATGCCCTCTCCGAGACCCATGTAGTTGTACCTGGTGCATCTCGTGTGGCTAAGGTTGTTAAGGTTGTTGGTCGGAAGCCATATGCGTCTGGTCAATCTAAGGTTGGTAAGGTTGTTGGTGAAAGACATATGTTCCTAAGGTTTCTAAAGTGTGAGAAGACCAGACTGATGTCGATAAAGAGAGGATAATATCGATCAATAGTTTTATTAAAAATTCATAATTATATTAAATTATGTATTAATAATTAAAATGATTTGATTTATTGGGTTTATTTTTCCAAAACTATAAAATCTCTTGAATATATAATTGTTGAATGTATATTGGAGTACTTTTAGTTTATCGTTTCCATAGGGATTGGTGCGATATCACCGTCGTTCAATAGTTTAATATTCTCTTGAGTTAAAGTTACTTTGAGTATGGTTTCAATTTTGTTAACGAAACTGTTCGGTCTCATACAAGAATTGATAAACGATATTTGCGGTTTTAAAAGATGGTAAAAGAATGTCAAGATTAGGATTTAATAATTTACTTCATATGTATTTTCTTGATAAAGCATGTGAACTCATAAATGACACATATAATCACATATCCTCTCAATATGTTTCATGTATAAACCATATTGTGAGATTTGCCATTTTGATCCTTAAATGATCTCTCAACTTAACTATCAAAATGACAACATTCAAAGCTTAATATTGGTGAATATCAACCAATGTTTTAAAAACCGGACCGGTCATCGAACCGGTGAGGGTACTGAGTCACTGATTTATCGGTCGAACCACTGGATCAATGGTCGAACCGCACGACCAAACCGGATTAAACCGGATAACTCGGTTGAATAGACCTGTCATTATATAGGTATAAAACCGGTCGGACCGGATGATTCAGTCTCTAAAAAAATATAACTACCTTTTAAATTTTTTAAAAAGATCATATCATAAATTCACAATTTCATAACTTAAATTCAAATTTTAAACAAAGGTATCACACATAACAAAATAGTAAAAAATTACAAAGTCTAATTACAACATAATCTAAACAAAGTCTAAATACAACATAATCTAATTGAATAGTTTATAACAAAATAACTCCAATGTGTACCAAATTTAATTCAAAATAGGATCTTCCTAAAAAAGAAAATCAAATAAAATTCAATATGTTTATGCTATTTAAGAAAATTTATTAGCAAAGATAACAAATAGACAATAAAGTTTTTAATTTGTCATTGACGAAAAAAACGATGTGAGAATGCTATTTAAGTAATACACTACTAAATATATTAAAAAAAAGAAAGTTGAAAAAAAGATTAAAAGAAATGTTAAAAAAAAGTTTAAAAAAAAAAAAAAAGTTTTAAAAAAAAAAAAGTTTAAAAAAAACAAAAAAAAGCAATTAAACCGCCGGTTTTCACCGGTTCCCACCGGTTTGATGGCATATTCGATCCAACTATTGAACCAGACCGGTTACCTGGCCGGTTCCCGGTTTGACCGGTCCGAACGGCCGGTCCGGTCCGATTTTTAAAACACTAATATCAACTCACAAAGCTATTTCCAAACTTTATTTGTTGATAGATGAAAAACCTAGTTCAAAACTTGAAAACTATTTCTCAATAAGAAAACAAATCACATATAAATATAAACACAAGGTTTTTCACCATATATTAATCATCACTTGTTCACTTACAAAGGATCAAAAGAAATACATACTACAAGATAAATTATCTACCTCTAATCTTGACACCAAGAAGGATTTAGCCACTCATTTCCATGGTGACTTGAGCAACAAGTAAACAATCAAGCTTTATGAACATCAAACTTGAAGTCTCAAAGATTGATGGTTAAAAGCTATGATTTTGGTTAACAATAGAAGATTTAGGGTTTTTACACACAAAAGCTTGATTTCTAGGTCAAGAGAGAAACAAAAGATGGAATTGATGTTAAAAATATCTACAAAGTACTAAAATAGCATGGTCTATCTGCCCAGATTCGTCGGGCGGCTGCAAAGCTTCGCCCAGCGAAACCCACTAAATGGGGCACGTGACCTAAAACAACGCAAAAGAAGAGACCGAAAATATCTTCACTCGCCCGGCGAGCCAAATGCTCCGCCGGGCGGAACAAGGCAGAAGTGAGGCCAAAATTTCACAAACACATCCAAAACCTCGATTCTTCAGCTTTTTTCTCGATTTTTCTGCACTTTTACAATCACCAAACACTGAAACACTAAAAAACACATTAAAAATACCAAATATTCACATTTGCCAAAATCACTTATTAACATAAGTTATTTTACTAAAAAGAATAGAAAAAGATTAAAAAGCGTCACAATTCTACATGAAAAATTAACTACATTTGACATTTAACAATAGTCAATTTAATAAATTGTTAAATGTGACTTAATTTTAAAGTATATCTAGTCGAGCTTTAAATATGGCTACCAATACTTATAGTATAAGGACATTAAAGATATTACTCTTCAAGTATCAATATCCATAGTCAAGTTGTAATACAAATTAAGCTTTTACCATTTAGCATCTCATTGTTTCTTTGAATTGGACTTTTGTGACTATCTGAATAGAGGGTTTAGTAAATTTATTATTTTGTTGCCTTCATTTATTCATCTTAAAGATGGTGGGTTACTCTTATGCCGTAAGGATGAATAACTCTTTTTTCTAAATCCATCCTATGTTTGAAAGAAAACCGTAAATCACTCGAATATGAAAAAAAAAAAAAAAGTCATAAAGAGACAAATAATAATATTTAAAAGACATGTTCATGTTCTTATTTTCTACAATTATATCATCTCTCGTAGTATTATCTCTCATAGATGTGTCAATTTAAGGGGTCAATTAATTTGGGCTCTAGCCTCTATAAGAAGAGGGCTTAAAATGATTTTAAAATAGTAAGCCCTTAAATACATAGAGCTAAATGTTAGAAGACCCAAAAATTTGAAAGAGGGCCAAATAAAATTAAAAACTTAATTTTAAAAAGTATAATAAAATCAAAAAAATAAATAACTTTTAAATAAAAAAATTTAAAAATATGTTTAAAAATTTCAAAAAACAAACAACTTGTTAAATTAGTTTTTTTAAAAAAATTTAACAAAAAGTAAATTATAAATTCTGTTAAAAAATTCCAAAAATAAAAAAAAAAGTTTTTCAAACAAAAAACTTCAATATATATATATATATATATATATTGAGTAGGACTTTATATTTTTTCTAGCTTTTATGAATAGTCTCTCCAATTAAAGCAAACTAATACAGAAAAGGACTACATCCATCATCCATGTTATGTCAGAAAGAACCAGAACCTGCAAGCTAATTTGAATTACCTCTGTCAAAATTTACTGACTAATTATTCTTAATTTCTATAGCTATAATCTCACCTAGGTACAACTTGTGAGATTGCATCCATAATAAAACCATTCACTTAAGATTTTGAGACACTAATTGTTCATGTAACATTTAAGATAAGCTACCCTAGCTAATTTAAAATAATAAGAAGGGTGAAGGAAATATAATCATGAAGCTTCACCTTCTGAAATCTCTTCTCTCCCTGTCACTATCTTTGTGTTTGTGCTTGTTGGTATCTCCCTTTTAATACTTTGGTTCTCAACCTAATTGCATCAGAAGTCAAGAGTTTAGAATATACATTTCATAAATCATATACTTATAAGATATAAATGAAAAAAATGGAGTCTCCAAGCTACACTAAGTTGAAGTCTATTTGGGTTTTGAGAATAAAATAAGACCCCCTCAATGGAAAAAAAAAAGCATTTTGTAAAGGGCCTAAAATTTTAGGTCCTAAAATAAATTTTAATAATTGGGGGCTCAATATATTAGAGTTTTTAATTATAGAGCTTATTTGACAGCTCTACGTAAACATAGCAATTATATCATCTCTCATAGACATAGTAATTTAGCCAACGAAAATTAGCTTATCATAAATATAGGACAATAAGGAGTTCTTAATCTTGCCCTATGAAATTGTTAAAATGATCTCTATTTGGAGTATTTAGTAAGATTCTTTTTCAATTATTATTATAAGTAAAATTTATTTTAAATTAATTGAATAATTGGTGATGGTGATGTATTCGACCTATATATAAATTAAATATATTAATTATTTAATAAATTTAAAAATAAAATTGTTTATAATATTAATCAGAGAGAGTAATATTTTACCTATAGTCTATTTAGTTTGGATTAGTTAATTTGAATTTATTTATTAACATAAAATTTATAAGACTTTGAGAGAATTTTTAAATATATCATAAGAAATTTTTCATAAGCTTTTTTTCAATAATTTTTTAGTTTGTAAAAATTTCTTATGAAAACATACTATAGTTATACAAAAATAATTTAATATTATTTTATAATTTATTATAGAAATATTTTATGTAAACTTATACATAAATGTTTTTTCTTTCTGAACTGCTAATATGTCGTGGATTTGATTGGCATGTCCCCATCATCATTAAATTGTTAAACCATAAATGGAAGAAATAAGGTTTTTTCTTTTCAAATGTAGAGTAGATGATTAGGTGGTAAGGTATCATTAAAACTAATTTTACAATTTTCCGAATTTGAACTTTTTAAGGATTTGACTTTGGCTTAACCCATGTATGTTTTGTGACAATTTATTTTATGGACAAATAAATGCCTTATAAATTAGACTGACTCAATTGGTCTGTGATATGTAAATATTAAGGTTGCTAAAATCTCGATTTAAAATTTAAATTTTATAGATTTTACGTTTTTAGGTCAGTATTTCGTGTTAAATCGCAGGTAATAAATTCTTTTTTATAAAATCGTATTCCATAACGATTTTAAGTGATTTAAATCTTTTTGAAATCGGTAAAATCGCGTAAAATCATGAAAAATCATTGGATTTTACTCTTTGACTTGATTTTACTCTTTTTTTTTGTCAAAATTTATAAATCACATTTTATATTTTGGCCCATAAAATTTTCTCTATAGATTTTTAATTTTATTCACATTCATATCTTGGTTATAATATTAAAGAATCTTTAACATTTGGAGATGGATTTAATCAAGTCGAATATGAATGTTCTATTGCAGATGATATTTTAGAAGAATTGAACTTTTGATTAAGTTAAAGAAGAAGATGAAGATTTGTTTTTTTACCAATCTATATATAAAAAAAAATTTAACAAGCGTGTCTGTGTGTCTATATATATATATATATATATATATATATATATATATATATATATATATATATATATATATATATATATATATATATATATATATATATATATATATATATATATATATACACACACACACACACTAACTATCTAGTATCGTGTGTGAACCAAACACATGATATGATAAGTCTTATCATGTCTGTATCATATCCTATCTTTATCCTACTTGATATCCTATCCTATCTCTATCATATCCTGCGCACCAAACAGGCCCTATATGTGTCTTGAAGTCTGTTATGATTCTAGTGAGCATCTAAAGTCCAACTCACCTAAAAAAAATTATAAAAATCCTCTCCGAAATATATATTTTAAGATAAACTTTAAACTCTTTCAATAACAAATAGGTATTGAAAGGACATTAATCTATAATTTGAGTTATTTCACTTAGTACAATTTTTTTATTTAATTAAATGGTGAGGGTGGGTGTGGATTTGATATGAAATCTACCTTTTCAAATGGACCTTTGGTGAGGGTGGGGACTACTCTTCATCGTTGAAGAACTATTAGTCTCTAAATTTTTTTCGGATCTCTAATTAGAGGTTCAACTTACCGAGGAGAGAAATAGGATGATGTTTGAACACATAATAGGGATGATAACTTTTCTGCGGTTTTTGTTTATCAAATTCAAGCTCTCTCTATTTGGGATATTTGGAATCCCTCTAAGGTAATGGTTTTATCTTGCCAACTTTTGTAAAATAGGTTCCTTTATAGAGAGAATATGTTAAGCGGATAGTCATTGTCAACTCTAAGGGTATTTCATGTATCTTGTATTAGAATTTTCTTAAATCTACCTCTCATTTGTTTGTTATATGTAACTTAACCTCTAGTATTTGACATGTGATTTTTAAGTGGTTAGGGGAGCAAGTGGCTCCTCATATGGATCCTAGAACTGTTTTTTGAGTTTCTTCTATATCTAAGATTAGGGAGGGCGTTGCTATGATTTGGCATGTCATAGTGTGGACGATTTGATACGTGTGAAACGATAAATTTTTCTCTAATACGTCAACAAATGTGAAAAAGGTGGAGAATAAGTGTTTTTTTAGCTTAAGATTGATTTCTTAGTAGGTCAACGTGGAACTCGTCTTTTATCTTTTAATGACTTCAAAACACTATCTTTTGTCTAAACCAATAATAGTTCTTTTGTCTAAACCAATAACAGTTCAAGATTTTTTTCTCGCTCGAGACGTACAGTAGTTTTGGTCTTGCTTGTGGGCTTTCTATTTTTGTTAATGGTGGGCTGGCAATCTAAGATCTAACTTAATTCTCTATTGGGAAATTTCTTTGTACACCCCCTATGGGGAGAACCTCCAGCGAAAATCAAAAAATAACTTGCTTCGGAGATGCATCTCCGAAGTTGTTTTTTTTTTTCAAAATTTTCTCAGAATTCGGAGATGTATCTCCGAAAACATCAATTGGGGGTGTTTTCGGAGATGCATCTCTGAAAACACCAATTTCACATTTTTTTTTGGTGTTTCGGAAATGCATCTCTGAAATATGCAGAAACCTATTTTTTTTGTTTTCTAAACAATGTTTAGCCCCGTATTCTATATTAAACGACAATGCTTAATGTAAACAGTGCTTGATATAAACTAAATATAACACACAAATTGGAATAAAATACTAATATTATATAAAAAAATAGTGTACGAAAATGTCAAAATAATACAACCCGAATACAAAAAAGTCAAAACTAAAAAATAAATAGGCAACAGCTACTGGGTATACCTAACCCTAACTCCCTGGGACCTCCTCTGCCTGGTATATGCCACCGCACCGCCCGCGTCCCCGACCATCCTCTCCACGATGGCAACCGCCTCTGGACCGCCCTGCGCGATGATACCTCGATCCAATGCATCCCGCCCAAGCATCTATATCCGCTGGCATATCGGTAGGAGATCAGTGGCATGGTCATCCTCAGCCTGCTGGTTCTCCATGATCTCCTCATATGCTAGCCTAGGAGCTCAGGGAGCGTCGGGTGTCATCAAAGGATGTTGTAGCAACCTGCCCTAAAAATTTAGAATTTTAGAGTCGCCACCTATTCTATCGGGGCGAATAGGAAACCTTACGCAGTTAAGAGATCTGGATAAGTTATTATATTCGGGTCAAGGGAAGGTGTTAGGCACCCTTAACCCTTTCCTAAGGTTTTGAGTTTAAGACAAAGGTTTGTGGCTAAAAATGTTAATGTTTAGGGTTTATAGTTAAGGAAATGAATAGGGTGAAAAGTGAGATTTTGGGGAAGGGGACTCGCCTTGGTTATCCAAGTGCCTACGTACCTCCTTAGGGAGGATCAGAGTCTACGTAGTTCGGGGCAGGGTTGTACGCCTTAGATTAATATGAGGTTGTTTGAAGGTATTTTGAATTACCTTATCGTAGTTTTGAAAATCGCAGTTTGCAAGGTATTTTGAATTACCTTATCGTAGTTTTGAAAATCCGTGGTTTGTGAAAGACATGTGTTTTAAATGGCGTACAACCCTGATTATAATATGTTCTATTAATCGCGATGATCAATAGATTTAATCACCATAATTAACAGATTGATAAAAGATTGCTAATTATTCTAATCGATTGATTCGATTATCACCGTTAGCAAATTGAATGTTTTTTAAATTAGATTAATTATCGTTACTCCTCGTAATCAATAGATTTGATTAAAATAAATAACGAATTGATAAACATATGTTAATCATCGTAACAAATAGAATCGGTTAAAACCCTTTAGCAAAATAAGCCTTATTTGAATATATTATTTAATTAAATAATTGATTATTAACCATCGCGATCGATCAATTCGATCGAAATGGATAATAAATAAAAAAACTTAATATTAATTTTATTATTAATCCAATTTTAAGTTAACTATTAACCTAAATTAAATTATCAACTAATTACCCTAATTAAAAAATTAACTAATTATTTATTAACTAATTTAAATTAATTACTAAAAACTCATTTTTATTAATTAATAAGAATTTTATTATTTTTATAGAGAACAAAAGGATTCAATTAGAAAAAAAATAATCTATATTAATAAAATATAAAAATTTGTATAAAAACCTGGGCGTATAATCTTGTGTGGGAAGCCTCTGAGGGTGTATGGTGGAGGTGCATCTCCTGGCCTTTAGATCTGATTGTGATATGATCCTATGGTCTGGATGTGAGGACGTATGGTGAACGCGCGTAGGCTTGTTGCGTAGGATCTGCAGAATGTTAATTCATGAAAAAAACAAACAAGGACCAGGGATCGAACCCTGGACCCTTTAGTCACCCAAACACGCGCGTTACCACATGCGCTGCATTTTTTCCTTGTTAAAAATATCACTTCAGAATAATATATACAAAAATATAAAAGATAACTTATTGGTTCAAACCGAGTCAAACTGGGCTTATGTGACGCTGACTGGCGAATCAGAATTGGAGAGAGGATCAAGACTTTTGACCAGCAAATACAGACGCTCCACGCGTGGCTGAGAGGAAGCTTCGCACTGTTCACCTTCTTCCTCCTTGAAAGCTGCGGATTTAACCGCGAAATTTGCTTCGGATTTACCTGCGGATTTTTCCGCAGGTTCTTCCTCCCCATGCATACTACTTTGAAACCTGCAAAAGATGAACTAAACGCAAACCCAGATTGCCCATATCCATCAAACCAAGCCATGCGAACACCATGGCGTAATCGTTTTGGATCAAAACCTCTTGTAGCATAAAAAACACAAGCTTTCATTATTTTTGCCTTAACCATGGAAACATGGAGTTCTCACGTGAAAGCTTTGATTTAAGGGCATGGACCTTCTCTAAATCATACCATAAACTCATAAAAATCTTCAAATTACACTATAACACCAAGATATATGCAAAACGAAAAATCCAAGAACATATGAAAACATGAACAATGAGGTATGCGTATGTAAACGATATGGGTGTCGTGTATCAGTCCATACTCACTCTAAATTACCTCAGGAAGATGATTGAATGAATGGTAAGCCTTGAAAACCTCTTGAACCAGGAATACGAAAATTACACCTTTCTTGGAAATTTTTCCTTTGAAACCCTAGTGCTTTGAATCTGATTTTTTTCGTCCCCCCCCCCACTACTGAATATTCTTGTGTTTATATAAGAGACAATATTAGGTCATTAGTTTAGGAAGGAAATCATATAATTGGGAAGATATGAAATTTGATTAAAAATCATATATTCTTTCTTCTTTTGGATCAATCTCTCTCGATAACCATGCCAAACGAAATTGGTCTTCTTTATATTAATATTTGGACCTTTTATATGATTAAAAATAAATCACATAATTTATTTCACTATTTTATGATTTTATTTGATTTTATTTGACTTTTAAATGATAAAAATCAAGTATAAATAAAAAAAATATCATAATAATAATAATATAAACTGACCATTGGGCCTCTTTTGGACTCAAAATCACGTGGAAAAAACAAATGTTAAGGCCCATTACTCAAAACTTTGAATTTGATCATTTAGGTTTTCACACTTTTCTTGAAAATCAACCAACTTGTTCCAATCATATCTCCCTCATTTTTAATCATATGAAGGTGTTCTTATACTTTTTAGAAAGCTCAAAGAATCCTCTAAGAGATCCTTTTGGTTTCATCTTCATTGAATTTTCCATGTTCATGTACACTTCTTTGCAAAAAGATGACTTTTTGTTGACTTTTAGAAGGACCTATAATGTCTTGGTCCATATCTCTCAAATGATGCATTTCTTGACTTTAGGCCCAACATCAAAGTTGTAGAGAATCAAATTTCCTTGATAATGAGCTTGTATTGGGGAATTTCTGAGAAAGTATGAGAGAGATATGATCAGTCAAAGTTTAGTTGACTTTCTCCTATAAAACCCTAATTTAAAAACTACGAGCTTTGTTGATTTCTGAGCTCTTCTTGATGAATCATGATAGTCCCTTGATCACATTATGAATGATACTTCAAAATGAGGATGTTGACCAAAAATCAGGAGTTTTGATTGTGATTTGACCATAGTTGACTTTTAGGTCACACTAGTCGACTGTTGACTATCTGATCATCTGAATGAGCAATCCTTGGTATTGAAGCTTGAATCTTAGCATGGGGGATAACCCATCCATGAAGGAAAACACCGAAGCTTGTGCTGTGTTATCCACCAAAACATCTATGTGCGGTAGTGGAAAGTTGTCCTTTGGACTTGCTTTGTTTAGATCCCTGTAATCCACACACATGCGTACCTTCCCGTCTTTCTTAGGAACTGGCACTATGTTGGCAACCCATGATGGATAGTCAACAACGGCAAGAAACCCGGCGTCGAACTGTTTGAGCACCTCTTCTCTGATTTTATTATCCATATCCGGTCGAACCCTTCTGCGCTTTTGCCTGACATGTGCACATCCAACTTTGAGAGGTAACTTGTGTACCACGATGTCCGTATCCAACCCCGGCATGTCATGGTATGACCAAGCAAATATCTCTGCATTCTCGTGGAGGAGCTTGATTAGTGTCGTTTTCACGTCCTCGTTCAGCGTTGCCCCAATCTTGATTTCCTTGGGTTCTTTGTCTGTACCCAAGTTTATGATTTCAATGGCCTCCTGAGGAGGGAGCATGCTTTTGGATTCTTTTTCCATTAACCTTGACAATTCTTCTGGAAGTTCATCGTCTTCCTCATCCCCTTCTTCGGACTGATTAGAGAGAGCCTCGTGTTTGTATAGAGTTTCAGCGATATCATTATCGGTAGTGTTAGAAGGTGATCTGCACCTAGTTTATGTTTTGTTTTTTTAGAATGCAGATATGGATGTGCTTTTATGCGAGAAATTTATTTGTCATTTTTGAAAGGAAAGAAATAAATGCGAGAAAAAGACGATGTTTTCAATACCCAATGCAAAGACAAATTTTATTAATAAACTTTAACTTCGAAAGTAAATGGGGCCCTTACAAACCAACTCTATGCTTCGGGCGAGGCATGAGCGTTATTATTTTTCTTTATTTGAAAAGGAAATAAAACACACAAAAGCAAATTACTTTGAAATAAAAACTATCTCCGGTATCTCCAGGCTTGTCCAATTCTGAAGTTGTTCCCCTGATCTGACACTTCGGATGAAGTTAGATGTTCCTTCGTTGGAGCCCTTGTTGGATATCATAGTTACGTGTTTGTACCCGCTTGTCATGAAAGTCTGCATAATCGGGAGGAATCGTTGTTCCTCTGTCGCAGTGCTTATGATCTTCGGTGGTCGATATCCTAACCCCAAGCGATCCTTCTCCTCCGAGATTTCCGGTACCTTGCCCCAGCCTTCCATATCCACATCTTGTAGGTCTCTCCAGGATGTTACCGCCCTCCTCATTTTCTCCACAGGGTGTCCCTTTAATTGGATTAACCCTTGATCCATGAGCCTTTGCAGAGTGTCTTTGAAAGCTTCGTTGTGTTCTAAGATGAACCCCTTTATAAGTAGATACCTCTTAAGGGCGTCTTTGGGGGAGCTTCTTTGTTGAACCAACTCTTGCTCAGTAACGACCTCGATTGCATTGACTGTGCCATCATGGTGAGGCATAGGATTTGTCTTTACATTGGGTTTATCAAAGGTAATTGCCCCTGACTCTATCAAATCCTGGACCTTATGTCCAAAAGCCCAACATTTTTCCAGCGTGTGTCCCGGGGAATTAGCATGGTACTCGCACCTTTCATTGGCATTGTATTTGGGTATCAATTTTCCTTTGGGAGGAGGAGGGAGTGGCTTAATTTCCACAGGTGACATGCTAACTAGATATTGCCATAGTTGACGGCGTGTCGTGGGAAGTGGGTCAAACTTCCTTGTAGGTCCTCTATTTAACCCTTGCAGTTTCGCTACCGGTTGCCTAACCCTTTGGTGCACCTCAGTATTGATTTCTCCTTTTTTCCTACTTGGAAAATTGGGAGTATACTCCCTTGAATTAAAGGAGTTAGCATGTGCTCCTTGAATTTTGTCATTTCCAATATCAACCTCAGCCCCTTCTCCTTTGATCTTTGAGTCGGAGAATCCTCGGACGGTGTTATCCATCCTTTGGTTGTGGTACTGCCCGGGGATTCATCAGGTACACAAATACGACCACGGAATCTCAAAACACCCTGACCATCCACTCTGAAGTCGCCATCATCACTTTGATTTGCGACCTTAAACAAATCAGCAAGTTTCACATCCATCTTCTGTCTCTCGCTAACGGTCGACAGAAAATCATTCGTCACTTTCAACATACCCAACTTCACACTATCTGGTGTCAATTCACATACCAAACTGAGATCACGAAACTGCTCCAAAAGTTCCCACTCCTCCGCCATCATCGCGGACATATGCAAAGATTTCCGACTCAAAGCATCGGCAACCATATTAGCTTTACCAGGATGGTAATTCAAGCTAAAGTCATAGTCCTTTAGGAATTCCAACCACCTACGTTGTCTCATGTTCAATTCTTTCTGATCAAATAAGTATTTCAAACTCTTATGATCACTAAAGACCTCGAACCTTGCACCGTAGAGATAATGCCTCCAAATCTTTAATACAAAAACAACCGCAGCTAACTCTAAATCATGAGTGGGATAATTCTTCTCATGAATCCTTAACTGTCTCGAAGCGTAAGCCACCACCTTACCTTCCTGCATTAAAACACCACCTAACCCCATATGCGATGCATCACAATACACCACAAACGGTTCCTTAGGATCAGGTAAAACCAAAACCGGAGCTGAAGTCAACCTTCTCTTCAACTCTTCAAAATTCCTTTCACAAACTATGTCCTAAATAAACGCCTTACCCTTGCAAGTAAGCTGAGTTAACGGAAGTGCCAACTTCGAAAAGCCTTCTATGAATCTTCGATAATAACCCGCCAAACCTAAGAAGCTTCTGATCTCAGTAACTGATCTCGGAACCTCCCATTGTAGCACTGCATCTACCTTAGATGGATCCACTGCAATCCCGTTACCTGAAATCACATGACCAAGAAAACTCACCTCTGATAACCAGAACTCGCACTTGGATAACTTAGCATACAACTGCTTCTCCTTCAAAACCCGTAGCACAACACGCAAATGCTCCTCATGCTCCTCCGGAGACTTATAATAAATCAAGATGTCATCTATGAAGACCACAACAAACTTATCCAACTGATCATGGAATATGCGATTCATATACTCCATAAACACACCAGGTGCATTAGAAACCCCGAACGGCATCACCAAAAATTCATAATGCCCGTAACGAGTCCTAAACGCAGTCTTCTGAATATCTTCCTCCTTCACCCGAATCTGATGGTAACCAGATCTTAAATCAATCTTGCTAAACACACTGGCTCCCACCAACTGATCCATCAAGTCGTCAATCCTAGGAAGCGGATACTTATTCTTAATTGTCACCTTGTTCAACTGGCAATAATCAATACACAACCTCATGCTTCCATCCTTCTTCTTTACCAACAAAACTGGAGCTCCCCATGGTGAAACACTAGGCCTCACAAAATGTTTTGCTAGCAACTCTTCCAATTGTTTCTTCAATTCCACTAACTCTGATACCGACATTCTATATGGCGCCATAGACACAGGCCTCGTACCAGGAACTAGATCTATGGAAAACTCCACCTCTCTCTCTGGCGGCACATCAGAAAAGTCTTCAGGAAACACTTCAGGAAATTCTCGCACTACTAGGTAATCCCCAACTGCAGCTTGACCCTCCACAGTCAACGATGCAAACACACCAAACAATTGTGCCCCATCTGCTAATAGTCGATTCAACTCCTTGGTAGATAAGACACCAAATTCTGCATCCTTCTCAAGAAATGGAAATCTCACCAACTTATGACAACAATCAATGTGGACACGATTATTCATCAACCAATCCATTCCCAGAACCACGTCTAACTCGTTCATCGGCAAACAAATCAAATCAACAGTAAAGTCCTTACCGAATATTGATACCGGACAATTCACACAAACAAAAGAAGTAGTCACCGACCCCATTGCTGGTAAATCGATAACCATCTCACCACCCAAATCAGATAAAACAAGACCTAATCTTTTAACACAATCGGTGGCTATAAAACAATGCGAAGCACCCGTATCAATAATAGCAATTAAAGAAATGCCATTAATAAAACAAGTACCTCTGATCAGTCGATCACCCTTATCCGTCTGAGTTCCAGCTAATGCAAACACCTTCCAACCAGCTTGAACTTTCTTCTTCGGACATTGACCGCTCATGTGTCCCTCTTCACCACAATTAAAACACACTATTCCCTTGAACGTACAGTCGGATGACATATGTCCTGCCCTTCCACACTTGAAACATTTCCTCGTGTCACCATTGCAGACATTACTTTTGTGGCCAGGTTTACCACACTTAAAACATACAATCTTAGCAGGAGCATCTCCCCAACTAAACCTTGGTCCATAATTCATCTTTTGCTTACCCTTCCCTCCATCATACGGCTTCCCACGATTCTGCGGACCTTTGTTCCTCCTTTCATTAATCACCTTATGATGAGCATTATTATCCTCATCATAAATCCTACAGCTGTCCACCAAATCTGGAAACACCCGAATCTTCTGATAACCTACCGCCTTCTTGATATCAGAACGCAACCCATTCTCGAACTTAATGCACTTAGAAAATTCTGCTCCCTCACCAACAAAGTGCGGGTAGAATTTCACAAGTTCATTAAACTTTTCCGCATATTCAGACAGAGACATGCTGCCTTGAACCAAAGCCAGAAACTCAGTCTCTTTCTTCCCACGGGCATCCTTCGGGTAATACTTCCTCAAAAACTCCCTCTTGAACACCGTCCAGGAAATCTCTTCACCGGCTGCTTCTAACCTTGCCAAAGTCTCCAGCCACCAATCATCAGCCTCCACAGCTAACTGATGAGTGCCATACCTGACTTTCTGCTCTTGCGTGCAATCCATCACACGAAAGATCCTCTCCATCTCCTTCATCCAAGTCAAGGATCCCTTGGGGTCATGCGTTCCCTTAAACACAGGAGGATTCTCCCTCTGGAAAGTCGCTAAACTCCGAGACCTTGCATTCTCATCCGTATGCATAGCTTCAGCCATAGCTTGCAATGCAGCAGCAATAGCAGCGTCATTACGTCCAGCCATCTCTAAACTTCACAATAACACCAAGAGAAGTAAGCCCAAAGAATAACACAAGAATGGTTAGACCAAACGACACGACACTTGGTCGGACAAGACCAACCAGGCTTTGATACCACTAATGTAACACCCCAATTCTACCCAAGCATATAGGTACAAATATCAGAGTATAAAAATTAAATTCATAAAAACAATTAGGGCGTTACACTTAAGTAACCACATTACCAAATATAACATACTCGTAAAAGATGCGTAACACAAATAATCAAAGAGGAAGGATTCTCATAAACACTTGATAGTATTCATACTTATATATATGCATCGGTAAACAGAATATCAACAACATTCCTCCAAAATACAACGTATGATAAGGTATTCAAAATGCATAATATGAATACATCCAAAGGATCAAATATACATCAAAAGGATCCTATAAGCATCATCTACAAAATAAGTGTTCGATCCCCCTAAGTGTTACGTATCACGAGCGGACGACACCAAAATGGACAACTACTAAAAGAGCACCTACACTTGCGGATCACCTACGCATTACCCACGAGTAGGTAACATTAAGGCAGAAGGGTGAGAATATAATTCATAATGAAAAGCATGATAAATATAGTAATGCCAACAAGTATCATCAAGAATCATACAACAAAGTAATCCACTAAGTCAACCACAATCAATATATAAGTAATGCGACCCATGAATGATAACATAAATTATAAAGACAGACGATGATGAATGAGACTCGACTATGCATATGCATGTGGTACCAAATCCGGAGTAAAACTCCTCCTTGTCATTATGACAAATACACCTGCCGAGCATTATGCTGGGACTTTATTCCACTCATGAAGCCCGCAAGCTGTCGTCATCGAGCATTTAGCTCCCACTGATGACCTCTTGCCACTCAGGCTAATATACCGTTACCGAGCATTAAGCTCCTACTGGTAACCAATGCCCGCAGACCATCTGTTAACAGCATCCCGCCATTAACGTATTGAAATGTTATGTTGTGCATACAAACGACTCGATTACATAACAACAACAATAATATAACTCGGTCACATATCCACATCACACCAGTTATATTAATCCACACGAATACATCACCAAAATTGCCACTCAGGCGTTCAAACTCACACAGCACACATATACCGTCAAAACATACTCGATTAGCCAATATCATTTCATAAAATACATTTATGAAAAATTCATTCAACCACCAATACACTCCCCTTTATCATAAAGCATACTCAAGGGTTCCCATAATACTTCAAACGGCGCGTAGAAACGACCTACGATTCAAAAGATACAACGAAACGAAGTTTGGAAAAATCTATATTTCGCACAGTTCGCTTGAGCTCCGCTCAGCGGACCCAGACAGAAAATTATCAGACAAAAATGCAGAAACTCCGCTCAGCGGACCTCCACAGAGATTTTCCTGCAAAAGAACCTCCGCTCAGCGGACCCTAGGCCGCTCAGCGGACCTGCGTAAACCTAGAAAAATCAGTTCTGCAACAGTCCGTCTCAGCTCCCTCTAAACCATTCAAAACCCATTTAAACCTTCATCCCAACACCAATACAACACAAACATGCTATATATACACCTAATCCATGATTAACACATGGTTGAATCATCACATATTACCTTTGACCTATATTTCTTCATAATCAAGGAAATATGGAGAAATGAAAAACAAACATGATCAATGAAGATATCTATCATCATACTACACATACACACCACAAAATCAAGTTTATAACTTCAAAACTCACAAAACACCCAATCCACCATTGTTGGTCAAACTTAGCAAAGAGCAAGAACAAGAACAAAACAAACAAAACTACAAGAATCATACAATCAAGATAAACTAGATTCACCCACTTACCTTGGTTAATCTTGATTCTAGCTTGGTTGGGATTTCTACAAAAATTCTCTTCTTCTCTTTGTTTTTCTCTTCTTTCTCTTCTCTTCACAAGTTTTCTTTCTTTCTCTCCAAAATATCTCTCTTTCTCTCTATAACTCTTTCTATTTCTCTACTTATCATTTTCACCCTCTTAACTCTCATTAATTCTAATTTTGGCCCAAATGTTACTAAACATTAATTCTAACCAATTAACACCCAAAACATAATAATCACACACATGGAAAGTAATAAGTAAAATATTAGCATAATTAATATTTACCGACTGACTCGACTCAAAAACGGTAAAATTTAGGAAAATGTAGCAAACATCACAATTAATCAGAAAAACACATTTACGGGCGTTACAACCCTCCCCCACTTAAGATATTTTCGTCCTCGAAAATAAAAAATTACCTGCTACAAACAACTCAGGATAGGAGTCTCGCATCTTACTCTCCAACTCCCAGGTCAAACTCTCACCTGCCGCACTTAACCATACGACTTTCACCAAGGCGATCTCTTTGCCTCGCAGAGTCTTAGTCTCACGACCCTCAATACGCACTGTCATTGTCTCCACCGTCAGGTTCTCACGCACTTGCACATCATCCATCTGAATCACATGGGATGGATCCGCAATGTATCTCCTCAACTGAGACACATGGAACACATCGTGCAGATTAGAAAGACTTGGCGGTAACGCCACCCGATACGCAACTTTGCCAACTTGCTCCGATATCTGATAAGGACCAATAAAACGCGGAGTAAGCTTCCTCGATTTCAAGGCTCGCCCAACACCCGTCATAGGCGTAACTCTTAAGAATACATGATCACCAGCTTGGAATTCCATATCTTTCCTTCGCTTGTCATGATAACTCTTTTGCCTACTCTGTGAACTTCTCATCTTCTCACGAATAAATTTCACCCTTTCTGTAGTCTCTCTTACCATCTCAGGTCCGAGTACCACACTCTCGCCCGATTTAAACCAACATAATGGAGTTCTACACTTACGACCATATAGCGCTTCAAAAGGTGCCATTCCGATACTAGAATGAAAACTGTTGTTGTAAGTGAACTCTATCAACGGAAGATAAGTATCCCACGAACCTCCCTTCTCAAGAACACATGCCCTCAACAAGTCCTCTAACGATTGAATAGTCCTTTCGGTCTGACCGTCGGTCTGAGGATGATAAGCCGAACTCAACCTCAACTTAGAACCTAGAGCCTCTTGTAAACCTTTCCAAAAATCTGATGTGAATCTCGGATCTCTATCCGACACAATACTCAACGGTATACCATGTAGTTTCACAATCACTTTGATATAAATCTCAGCTAACTTCGCAACTGGAAAAGTGATGTTAATAGGAATAAAGTGAGCAGACTTTGTCAACCTATCAACAATCACCCATACCGCATCGAAACCTCTCACAGTATTTGGTAAACTCGTCACAAAGTCCATAGAAATACTATCCCATTTCCACTCTGGAATATCCAACGGTTGCAACAACCCTGCAGGACGCTGATGTTCCACTCTTGACTTCTGACGTACCAAACACGCATACACAAACTGAGCCACATCTCTTTTCAAACCAGACCACCAAAAGATCTTCTTCAAATCCTGATACATCTTATTGGCTCCCGGATGGATACTCAAACTGCTTCTGTGACCTTCCTCTAAAATCATCTTCTTCAGCTCGGAATCATCAGGTACACAAATACGACCACGTAATCTCAAAACACCCTGACCATCCACTCTGAAGTCGCCATCATCACTTTGATTTTCCACCTTAAACAAATCAACAAGTTTCACATCCATCTTCTGTCTCTCGCTAACGGTCGACAGAAAATCATTCGTCACTTTCAACATACCCAACTTCACACTATCTGGTGTCAATTCACATACCAAACTGAGATCACGAAACTGCTCCAAAAGTTCCCACTCCTCCGCCATCATCGCGGACATATGCAAAGATTTCCGACTCAAAGCATCGACAACCATATTAGCTTTACCAGGATGGTAATTCAAGCTAAAGTCATAGTCCTTTAGGAATTCCAACCACCTACGTTGTCTCATGTTCAATTCTTTCTGATCAAATAAGTATTTCAAACTCTTATGATCACTAAAGACCTCGAACCTTGCACCGTAGAGATAATGCCTCCAAATCTTTAATACAAAAACAACCGCAGCTAACTCTAAATCATGAGTGGGATAATTCTTCTCATGAATCCTTAACTGTCTCGAAGCGTAAGCCACCACCTTACCTTCCTGCATTAAAACACCACCTAACCCCATATGCGATGCATCACAATACACCACAAACAGTTCCTTAGGATTAGGTAAAACCAAAACCGGAGCTGAAGTCAACCTTCTCTTCAACTCTTCAAAATTCCTTTCACAAACTATGTCCCAAATAAACGCCTTACCCTTGCAAGTAAGCTGAGTTAACGGAAGTGCCAACTTCGAAAAGCCTTCTATGAATCTTCGATAATAACCCGCCAAACCTAAGAAGCTTCTGATCTCAGTAACTGATCTCGGAACCTCCCATTGTAGCACTGCATCTACCTTAGATGGATCCACTGCAATCCCGTTACCTGAAATCACATGACCAAGAAAACTCACCTCTGATAACCAGAACTCGCACTTGGATAACTTAGCATACAACTGCTTCTCCTTCAAAACCCGTAGCACAACACGCAAATGCTCCTCATGCTCCTCCGGAGACTTATAATAAATCAAGATGTCATCTATGAAGACCACAACAAACTTATCCAACTGATCATGGAATATGCGATTCATATACTCCATAAACACACCAGGTGCATTAGAAACCCCGAACGGCATCACCAAAAATTCATAATGCCCGTAACGAGTCCTAAACGCAGTCTTCTGAATATCTTCCTCCTTCACCCGAATCTGATGGTAACTAGATATTAAATCAATCTTGCTAAACACACTGGCTCCCACCAACTGATCCATCAAGTCGTCAATCCTAGGAAACGGATACTTATTCTTAATTGTCACCTTGTTCAATTGGCGATAATCAATACACAACCTCATGCTTCCATCCTTCTTCTTTACCAACAAAACTGGAGCTCCCCATGGTGAAACACTAGGCCTCACAAAATGTTTTGCTAGCAACTCTTCCAATTGTTTCTTCAATTCCACTAACTCTGACGCCGACATTCTATATGGCGCCATAGACACAGGCCTCGTACCAGGAACTAGATCTATGGAAAACTCCACCTCTCTCTCTGGCGGCACATCAGAAAAGTCTTCAGGAAACACTTCAGGAAATTCTCGCACTACTAGGTAATCCCCAACTGCAGCTTGACCCTCCACAGTCAACGATGCAAACACACCAAACAATTGTGCCCCATCTGCTAATAGTCGATTCAACTCCTTGGTAGATAAGACACCAAATTCTGCATCCTTCTCAAGAAATGGAAATCTCACCAACTTATGACAACAATCAATGTGGACACGATTATTCATCAACCAATCCATTCCCAGAACCACGTCTAACTCGTTCATCGGCAAACAAATCAAATCAACAGTAAAGTCCTTACCGAATATTGATACCGGACAATTCACACAAACAAAAGAAGTAGTCACCGACCCCATTGCTGGTAAATCGATAACCATCTCACCACCCAAATCAGATAAAACAAGACCTAATCTTTTAACACAATCGGTGGCTATAAAACAATGCGAAGCACCCGTATCAATAATAGCAATTAAAGAAATGCCATTAATAAAACAAGTACCTCTGATCAGTCGATCACCCTTATCCGTCTGAGTTCCAGCTAATGCAAACACCTTCCAACCAGCTTGAACTTTCTTCTTCGGACATTGACCGCTCATGTGTCCCTCTTCACCACAATTAAAACACACTATTCCCTTGAACGTACAGTCGGATGACATATGTCGTGCCCTTCCACACTTGAAACATTTCCTCGTGTCACCATTGCAGACATTACTTTTGTGGCCAGGTTTACCACACTTAAAACATACAATCTTAGCAGGAGCATCTCCCCAACTAAACCTTGGTCCATAATTCATCTTTTGCTTACCCTTCCCTCCATCATACGGCTTCCCACGATTCTGCGGACCTTTGTTCCTCCTTTCATTAATCACCTTATGATGAGCATTATTATCCTCATCATAAATCCTACAGCTGTCCACCAAATCTGGAAAGTCAAGGATCCCTCGGGGTCATGCGTTCCCTTAAACACAGGAGGATTCTCCCTCTGGAAAGTCGCTAAACTCCGAGACCTTCCATTCTCATCCGTATGCATAGCTTCAGCCATAGCATGCAATGCAGCAGCAATAGCAGCGTCATTACGTCCAGCCATCTCTAAACTTCACAATAACACCAAGAGAAGTAAGCCCAAAGAATAACACAAGAATGGTTAGACCAAACGACACGACACTTGGTCGGACAAGACCAACCAGGCTCTGATACCACTAATGTAACACCCCAATTCTACCCAAGCATATAGGTACAAATATCAGAGTATAAAAATTAAATTCATAAAAACAATTAGGGCGTTACACTTAAGTAACCACATTACCAAATATAACATACTCGTAAAAGATGCGTAACACAAATAATCAAAGAGGAAGGATTCTCATAAACACTTGATAGTATTCATACTTATATATATGCATCGGTAAACAGAATATCCACAACATTCCTCCAAAATACAACGTATGATAAGGTATTCAAAATGCATAATATGAATACATCCAAAGGATCAAATATACATCAAAAGGATCCTATAAGCATCATCTACAAAATAAGTGTTCGATCCCCCCTAGGTGTTACGTATCACGAGCGGACGACACCAAAACGGACGACTACTAAAAGAGCACCTACACTTGCGGATCACCTACGCATTACCAACGAGTAGGTAACATTAAGGCAGAAGGGTGAGAATATAATTCATAATGAAAAGCATGATAAATATAGTAATGCTAACAAGTTTCATCAAGAATCATACAACAAAGTAATCCACTAAGTCAACCACAATCAATATATAAGTAATGCGACCCATGAATGATAACATAAATTATAAAGACAAACGATGATGAATGAGACTCGACTATGCATATGCATGTGGTACCAAATCCGGAGTAAAACTCCTCCTTGTCATTATGACAAATACACCTGCCGAGCATTATGCTGGGACTTTATTCCACTCATGAAGCCCGCAGGCTGTCGTCATCGAGCATTGAGCTCCCACTGATGTCCTCTTGCCACTCAGGCTAATATACCGTTACCGAGCATTAAGCTCTTACTAGTAACCAATGCCCGCAGGCCATCTGTTAACAGCATTCCGCCATTAACGTATTGAAATATTATGCTGTGCATACAAACGACTCGATTACATAACAACAACAATAATATAACTCGGTCACATATCCACATCACATCAGTTATATTAATCCACACGGATACATCACCAAAATTGCCACTCAGGCGTTCAAACTCACACAGCACACATATACCGTCAAAACATACTCGATTAGCCAATATCATTTCACAAAATACATTTATGAAAAATTCATTCAACCACCAATACACTCCCCTTTATCATAAAGCATACTCAAGGGTTCCCATAATACTTCAAACGGCGCGTAGAAACGACCTACGGTTCAAAAGATACAACGAAACGAAGTTTGGAAAAATCTATATTTCGCACAGTTCACTTGAGCTCCGCTCAGCGGACCCAGACAAAAAATTATCAGACAAAAATGCAGAAACTCCGCTCAGCGGACCTCCACAGAGATTTTCCTGCAAAAGAACCTCCGCTCAGCGGACCCTAGGCCGCTCAGCGGACCTGCGTAAACCTAGAAAAATTAGTTCTGCAACAGTCCGTCTCAGCTCCCTCTAAACCATTCAAAACCCATTTAAACCTTCATCCCAACACCAATACAACACAAACATGCTATATATACACCTAATCCATGATTAACACATGGTTGAATCATCACATATTACCTTTGACCTATATTTCTCCATAAGCAAGGAAACATGGAGAAATGAAAAACAAACATGATCAATGAAGATATCTATCATCATACTACACATACGCACCACAAAATCAAGTTTATAACTTCAAAACTCACAAAACACCCAATCCACCATTGTTGGTCAAACTTAGCAAAGAGCAAGAACAAGAACAAAACAAACAAAACTACAAGAATCATACAATCAAGATAAACTAGATTCACCCCCTTACCTTGGTTAATCTTGATTCTAGCTTGGTTGGGATTTCTACAAAAAAATCTCTTCTTCTCTTTGTTTTTCTCTTCTTTCTCTTCTCTTCACAAGTTTTCTTTCTTTCTCTCCAAAATATCTCTCTTTCTCTCTTTAACTCTTTCTATTTCTCTACTTATCATTTTCACCCTCTTAACTCTCATTAATTCTAATTTTGGCCCAAATGTTACTAAACATTAATTCTAACCAATTAACACCCAAAACATAATAATCACACACATGGAAAGTAATAAGTAAAATATTAGCATAATTAATATTTACCGACTAACTCGACTCAAAAACGGTAAAATTTAGGAAAATGTAGCAAACATCACAATTAATCAGAAAAACACATTTACGGGCGTTACAACCCCGCTCTTTCCAAACTCTTCGGAGTGTCTAAGATTAAATCATTGCACAAATAGACTAGCTTGTCATAATTCTCACGACACTTCTCATATTCTTCAAGCATCTTGGGAACCATGCTCACATGCTCATTTGCCGTAGAAACAATTGTGTATTGTCTTTTCCAATAATCCCCTTCGTCCCTTGCCGCTTCATATATCTCCCTTTGCCTTATAAATACTTGCCTAAGCGATGCCATAGCTTGAAGTGCTCTATTGTACTCACCGGTGCGCTGTAAAAGTGCTTCTTCCGTAGTCAATCTCCTTGTGCGTTCTTCTTGTCCGGAATTGCGGGCTTCTTGAAGATCAAATTTGAGGTTTCTTATTTCTATCTCTTGATCTTTAGTCCTATCCGTTAATTCAAAGACCACAGCTTCTAGATTTTTTCTTGGATTCCGCTTTGTCATGGGAAGCCTTTTCATAACGCCTCCTCCACCTTGCAATTTCTATACCCGCTTGTTCCAACCTTTCATTATGTGCAATTAAATCAAAGTTGGCACTTAGGACTCCTTCGGTTGCATGCTTTATTTTATTCCTTTGTCTATCATTCTCTTCCTTAGCGGCTTGAAGCTCTTGGATCTTCTCCTTAAGATCGAAGCGTAGTTGGCTTTTTTCGTTGGAAAGTCGATGTATGTCAAGCTCTAATTTTTCCTCTTCCTTACGGGACGCCTCTAGGGCAGCCTTGATTCCTTCTATCTCTTCGATGGATAGAGAAACAGGATTAGGAGAATCGGGCTTGTACGTGGGATCCACAACAAAAGGAAGCAAAATCTTTCCAACTCTCTCTTGAACCCATTTAGTGTAAGGTTCCTTAGCAACAACATTCTTCTGCCCATAGTTCTTTGTTTGAATGTGCTTCCAAGCTTGAATTATCTTCTTTAATGTTCTTGGATCTCCTTTCCCATTGTCATGCAAAATTAACCCTTCCACTTGTTGATCAGAAGGCTCACAATCCATAGAATGACCCAATTGGCACAATGCTAACACGTGGTTGTAATTAATGCAACCTAAAGTTCCCACTAAAGGCACATTGTTGAATTCCCCATATTTATAAATAATTCTCTCGGAATTTAATTTCCTTGCAAACCAAAAGATAGAATCCGCCTTGAGAGCTCTTAGTTTTTGAGACCATTCATGCCTAGTCAAATCTTTGATTAAATAGCTAGCCTTGTAAAGATGAGAAGTCAACCAAGAGTACAATAAATGAACACAACAAGATATCGCTCCCCTTTTCTTTTCATATCGATCATGGATAGTATAATAAATATTAGCAAGAATAGTAGGAGTTGGATCCTCATTTGAATTTCTGAAGGAGGTAAAGACATGAATATCAGCATCATCAACATACTCCGCCTTATTAGGCAACAAAACAACACCAAAAATTAAAAGAGCTAAAAAATGTCCACAAATGTCCCATTGTTTCTTTTGAGCATAAGACATAGCTTGAGCATCTAAATAAGTTCTTTTAATTCCTTGTATTTTTCCATCAGTTTTGTGATTAGCTTCTAAATCCGCAGCGGGCACTTCCAAAGCTTTGGCTAAATCAGAAATCTCAACTCTTTTTCCAGCACCTGTATAGAATCCTTTTTTAACCCTTGAAAACCCAAGCATAGCATCCATCTCCTCCAAGGTAGGGGCCAACTGAAAATCCTGAAAAGTGAAACATCTAAGTGGCGGATCATAGAACTGGATCAAAGCGGTGATTGCTTCTTCTTGAACCTTAACCTTGAGCAAGTCCAGAATATCACCATAACGGCCCTCAAACCTGTTCAAAGCAGTTGATGACATTTTATCCCTAATATTTCTCAATTTCTTGATGTCAGGCACTGAGACGGTAAGGTGGACAATAGACTTCTTAGCATTCATTTTTCCTGAATTTTCACCAAAAAGAATTATTATTATTTTTATTCTTCTTTTTTTCTTCTTTTTTTTTTTACCTGTGGATAAGACATGATAAAAAAATATGCATATGATGTATGATGCATGCAAATAGTTATACACAAAAAAACACCATATAATAATAAGCACATATTCAGCATATAATCACATAGGCCCTAGGTTCATAGGTTCGACGTAACGGCTCGGGAGCCTACCCTTCCCATGGGAATGTTCTAGAAGGTCTCATGGGATCGTTCGTAGCCGCCGAGACTTTTTGTCTCTTTGGAATAACTCATTGGTCCATGAGGTTCGAATTTTAGGGGTTGGTTCCCAGAGAGATCAGCTAAATACCCAGTCCAGCCCTCAACAAGGTCGAGCCTCGTATCAGACCTTTCCGAATATTTAACCCACTCTGAGTGGAATTATAACAAGACTCGTAGGCGATGTAGTTCCCCTCTGGTCTTAATTATAATTCCCACACTTAGGCTTAACCGCAATCACATATAAAACCCAACAGTGCAAATTATAACAATAAAGCATTTTATACAAATATGGCGAATAATGTTTAATGAAAATAAAAACAATAAATAAATAAATAAAGAATTAAATATTTATTATTAAAAAAGATAAACCTTCCCCCAAACCCTAAAAATGGCAAATTTGCCAAACCCTAAAATTCGCCAAACCTAAACCATTAACCACAAACCTAAACCCTCTCAAGCCTTAGGAGCATAATAATTCACCTATAGTGTTGTCCCCAGCAGAGTCGCCAGCTGTAGCAACCTGCCCTAAAAATTAAAGGTTTTAGAGTCGCCACCTATTCTGAAGGGCGAATAGGAAACCCTACGCAGATACGAGATTCGGGGTAAGTTATTATAATCAGGTTGAGGGAAGGTATTAGGCACCTTCAACCCTTTCCTAAAGGCTGCATTGTAAGGCAAAGGTTTATGGCAATATTTATGAGGTTTATAGCTAATGAAGTAAAAAGGGTAAAAATTGAGATTTAAAAGTGAATTGAGATTATAGGGGGGGAGACTCGCCTTGGTTATCCAAGTGCCTACGTATCTCCTTAGGGAGAATCAGAGTCAACGTAGTTCGGGCACAGGGTTGTACGCCTTAGGATTAGAATTTTCTGGCCTATCGCAGTTTTAGAAGTTGTGATTTGAAGATGAAAAAGTTTTGAGGTTTGGCATACAACCCTGATTTGATATGGCACCGTTAGATGCGATGACCAATAGATTTGGTCAGTATAGCTAACGGATTAAGGGGCATTGCCGGTTACTCAGATCGATGGATTGATCGTCGCGGGCAGCAAATTAGATATGTTTTAAATTTTATGTATTTTTATCTCTCGTCTAATGCGACTAATAGATTTAGTCGAGTCGAGGAGAGAATTAGTAAGAATTAATTAAATTATTATTATTAAATAAATTAAATTAATCAAAATTTATTTCTCGCCTAATGCGACTAATAGGTATAGTCGGTTCGGGGAGAAAATTAAATTAACATTATTTGAATTATTAATAGGTATATTAATTCAATTAAAAAAATATATTATCAAAAAATCAAATAATGAAATAATTAATATTTACAAATTAATTAATTAGATTTTCTATTAACAAACTGCAGGGGGTGCATATTGTTCTTGGGAAGTAATTTAAGGGGGTGTGGTTAACCAATGGGCTGAGCCCATTAGGATTAAGGATCCGTCGGATCTAGTGTGGCGCAGGTTCATGGGGCTATGGTGTGTGCTCAGGTTTGGAGCGTCAGATCTAGCTCTAAGCAGATCAAAGGGCCTGCATGTTGAATGAGACTAAGGATCATGGTAAGGACGGAGTAGAGAATCATGTTCTCAACGCCTGCCAAGTGGCTATCGCGAAGCCACTTGGCGTTGATCCAACGGCCGGTGTGCCACTTACCCAAAACTCACATTTTTTTTATTTTCTGCACTTTCCCCTCTCAACGTTCTCCCTTCCTCCTTCTTCATTCTCTCCTCTCTCAAACCCTTTCCCCTTCTTCTTCAAATAAGCCCAGAAAAAAAAGCAACCCAATCTCCACCGTGAGCCACCGCGAAAAAAAAAGAACAAACCCCTCCCCAGTTTCGGTTAACACGAAAACAACATAACAACCTCAATAATCTACTTTAACCCCACCCGAACCCTAATCCCCAAATTGAACTCAGATGCGATGAAGTTCATATGGGTATGATGAACTTCATCCCCAACTCTAAGCTAAACCCCAAATTTCCTAGAAAAATCAACACAATCAAGCACACATGCATGAAATCGAAGGCAAATCCTAAGCTAAGTCGAGATCTGTTACCTTAATTTCTTGAATTCAGGAAGGTGTATGCTCCAGATTCCGATCTAATCTCCTTCGTTTCCTTTTCGCAGGTGCTTGAAGATGACGACAGCGGCGATTTAAGGTTTTGTTCGCGGCGGCGCTCAAGCTCTCTCTCCTCAATTTTTCCGACCCCTGCTATATTCTTCTTCTTCTATTCTTATAGACTTAGGGTTTAATTCGTTTAGGAAATTCGAGATTCAATTAGGTTTAGTTTAGATTGTATTAGGTTTCTTTGATTCAGAGATTAATTCGTTTGTAAATTGTTAAGAATTCATTCAATGTAATTGATTCAATTTTTAATGAAATTAGATTTAATTCTGTTTATCATTAAGTCTTGATTTGATTTAGTTTATGCTTTGATTTGATTTCAGTTTGCTTTAATCGATTCAACTTTGGGCCTGGGCAAGAGAAATTGGTTTAGGGTTTCCGGTGGTTGGAGGGAGCGGCTGCCGCTGGTGATGCCAGGGTTTCGTTTGGAAGCAGGAGATGAACAGGACTCGGGTTACTTTGACCCGGTCCAAACCCAATCCAGCCTGGCATATGCGTGACCCAAACCGGTCCATGGCCCAATGCTCCAATCCATTTGTTTCTTCTTTTTTTTTTCACACAGCAAAACAAACAACAAAAAAAGAACAAACAAAAAAATAGTAATTTCAAATAATTCAATTAATTAATTAATTAATCAACAAACTTAATTAATTAATGATACATTCTTAATAATAATCACAAACTAATCAATATTATCCCAATAATAACGATTAACACCACTTAATAAGTGTATTAGTACTAATAATAATGTCTGATTAATCTTAATAATTCCATTATTAACACTAATGATAGGAATTAATGACATTAATAGTTTATAATTAGCAGTAATATAAATGGTTAATTAGTGATAAACAAATGGGCCTATTGGGCCTCAAATCTCCTATTCCTAAAACACACCCCTCTACCTTCTTTTCTAAGAGACCAAAAAAGAATGGGCCAAGTATCAATTGGATTTAGAGATTTTTGCTATTTACACCCTTTCTTCACTTTGACCAATTTATAAAGGAATTTTATAAGAGATCGAGTTTAATAATCGGTATATTAGACCCTATGGCTCTTAATTTTTAACTCCCTTAATAAATTAAAAGATGCAAATTATAACGGGTAAATTTTGGGGTATGACACTAGTTAGTATGTGTATGCTAATGCGAATGCTAATATGATGATCCCCAGATTTTATCTCCTTAGAATCCATTGAATTTGTTTAAACCATGCAACGACTATGCTTATGCCGACTAGTAATGCTTATGCGTAGAATGCTTTCGAGAGGAACTTCAAGTTTCAGTCTCCTTCTGGACCATTAGGTCCTGAACCAATCCCTTGGTACCCTTTGTCCTTTTGAATTGTCTAGGCGTTTCGATGTATGAGATGTGATGTATTAACCAATGTGTGACTTATGTATGATGCTCCAATGATAGGTCGTTGATAACCAAAGCGTATACAGCTCGCTAATGTTGTAAGGTTGTTGGATGCTAGCGCGACTTCCCAATACCTGCTTTTGAACTTGAAGATCGTAGTTAGGAGGAAGATTTGTCGGATGTTGTAAAGTGTGAGGATTGCCTTTTCCTTATGCTGTGCGCCTTGCCCCGGTTTAGCCTTTTGAATTACTCCACACTTTTGATTTTTCGAGTTCTCCATATCTTTAACCTTTTGCAATTCGCACCTTTAACCTCTTGAGATTCTCCACACCTTTAACCTTTGGAGATTCCTCATTTTTAATCTTTTGCAATTCTTTGCACCTTTAACTTTTTGAAGTTCTTCCCGCCCTTAACCTTTTGAGGTTCTCCATCCTTTTAACCTTTTGAGTTGTTCTCCACACCTTTAACCTTATGAATTTCTTCATCCTTTTAACCTTTTGAATTGTTCTCCACACCTTTAACCTTTTGAGGTTCTCCACACCTTTAGCCCTTTTTGAGTTGTTCACCCTATAGATCTGATATCCACTGCCCCAATATTTTTATGGAAAAAGATGCCTCTGATCTCCAAGCCATGAAGGAAATGCTCCAAGAAATAACCTTGTCATACGAATGTGATACATATGCTTTGACATCTAGATTGAAGGGTATGCCCTTGATCTCCAGGATATGGAGGGTTATCCATATTGTTCTTACCCATTTGGTTTGAATTCTTCCCATGTTTGACATGTCCCTGTTTGTTATTGCTTCGAGATGTGACCCAAGTCGATTGAACCTTACGATGAATGCCCCTAGTTAATAGGATCTTTGACTGCATGCCCCTGTAATCCTTGAAATTTTGCCCCTGTTTAGGAGAACCCTCTGGACATGGTTTCCCCATTCAAGAGTCTTTATTAGAAGTGATCGCCCTTGATTAACCAATTTCGATATCTCCTTGATGCTAAGTGTATATTCGATGACGTTGTACCCTTTAAGAAGTAACTCCAATGTGATGCGTATGTAAGTTTTGAAATCGAAGTCCATTATGAATTAGGAATGGATGATTAGAAATGAATGTTTGAAGAAGCGCAGTGGTTAGGAACAGTTTTAACAACCCTAGGAGTTGGTATAACAAAATCCTGCTTAATATGCTTTCGTAGTTAACCTTGCCTCAATTAGGACTTTTGAATGTTGTAACTTGGCATGGTTCATGGTTCAAGTAACAACGGATATAAGGCTCGGAATTTTATTTACCCCACCCCTTTCTCCTGATATTCTCCCAATCCTAAAAATTCGCCTAATCCGATGAATGTGCTTTGTATGCAAGAGAATCGTTTGAGTTTTGATGTTGAGCATAAGCCTTAGTAGAGATCCAAGCACCGATGAAAAATGTTGTAGAGATTCAAGCAATGATGGGAAGCTTCGATGATTTAGCAGTCACAAGATTATCCTTTGTATTTCGCCTTTTTTTTCCATCCCTTATTTTTGCATGAGCCAATTCCTTTGAATTTGGTCCATCGGGATGCCCTAATTTTTGCCTAAGTCATTTTGTTTTCTTTCATGGAATTTTCCATTTTGACTTAGCGGGCGCTTTCCTCCCTTTTTTTTTTGAATGCTCCTTTTGAAATATTGATCCTTGGATATTGAATGTTGTGACTGCCATGTTGACCTTGAATTGTACGCTTCAACTTTGATACGCCCTCGATGATGTATTGAGGAAGAAGTTGTGAGTATTGTTTTTATTGCTTCTTCATTTTTTTTGATGAATGCGAGGAAGAAGATGTGCTTAAACCTTTGCTTGATCCTTATGCTTAAACCTTTGCTTCAACCTTTGCTTGACCCTTATGCTTCAACCTTTGCTTAAACCTTTGCTTCAACCTTTGCTTGACCCTTATGCTTCAACCTTTGCTTCAACCTTCGCTTGACCCTTTGCTTGAATCCTTGCTTGGATTGACTGATCCTCTTGACAACCAAAATACACCATTGAATTAATCGAAATCTACCCTGCCCCTGGTTGAAATCAAGGTTTATTTGAAAAGTAGAAACAAACTCCAACTCTTGGCACAAGTGGGTGACGAGGGATTAACATCCTTATATCTCCACTGTTTAGGAATTGAAACAATGTCTGTACATCATCGGCTCGGTCTTACCTTAAAAGCATACATTTAGCGAGATTTAGTTATTTGTATTCGTCATTCTCCTTTATGTTTGTTAATAATCCGAAATTTGAAATTGAAAATATAATAGAAGTGTGCGAGTGGAAAGTCGTAGTAGTGAGCGAATGAACTGACTCCAAAACCTGCATGGTTATCCCATTAGAATTGTTAATCCGAAGGTACAACTTTTATCCTGAGTAACACTTTGTGATCGTAGGGGTTGAAATTCTGAGCATGACAAAACCTATTGATCGTAGGGACAATCTCCTTTGTAAATCCGTTGACCTTGTTTTACTCCTTAGTTCCTAGACTTGTAGAATTAAAGGGTAACCTCGAATTCTCCTTGGGCATGTCAAACCTGTCGGGAATAAATTGTTAGCGGTGGGTTTTCGTCGTTTCGGAACTTCATGAGTTTCCTTTGACTGAACCTCTTTTGCTTTTTCTAAGGGTAGTATCACACTGTTCGCAACCTTCAGAGTTTGTAAATTGATAAAGAAAACCTATGACCCTTTTGCCCCTTGGTGGGGATTTAAAATATGTCGCCTTCCTTCCATCGTAATTATGCGTCCTTGTTCAGGATATTGCCCCAGTTGGGCTGACCCTTGCCACCCAAGTTATCGTAGAGCTTCCTTGTAAGTTTTGCTATGTTCTAAGATGAACCCCTTTATGACTAGATACCTCTTGAGTGTATCTATGGGGGAACTTCTTTGTTTAACTAATCCTTGCTCGATGATAACCTTTATTGTATTTACAATCCTGTTATGAAAAGGCATGGACATGTGGCCGGCGTGGTGAAAGACATCCTTTTTTTCCCTTTGTAAGACCAAGCTCATTCCCAATGATTTATCCTCCTTTCTCCATAGTTTATGATCCTTTTGATTTTTCTTTGCGAGTCTCGGGAAATCGGCTAGCACGGCAAGTAAGGATACGGGCGAAGATAGAAATGCAAAATGTAAATGTATGAATGAAAATGCAAATGCATGCGTATGCAAAAGACTCCTCTTTATGTATATTGTGACTACCTATATGCAATGCAGTCGTGCAACAGATATAACCCTAAGGATAGCCTATGCGGATTTAGAGGTGACATTAGACCCTAGTGAAATCCGTGCAAGCTAGATGTTATGACGCGTTAAAGGAGATCCCTTAGATTAGGGAGTATGCAGAAGGTAGCAGTTGGTGACCGCTCAAGACAATCACCAAATCTCATGGCCATCGAGAGGCCGTTCGCCGTGTACTTACGAAGTTGTCCCTCGTGGGAAGGTTCTCTATGCGGAGCACAACCTATCTAAGGACGATATTGGACGAAGTGAAATCCCTACAGGCTAGGGATAAAGGATGTATAAATGGAAATCCAGGCCCTACAAGTTAGGGGGTGCACGGGAGAAAGCATGGGGTGTGTCATACCCCAAAATTTGCCCGCATTATTTTAAGCTTGGTCTTTACGAAGATGATGGTCTATTGCTACTGACACTTTGACATTAGTTAATTTTGCTTATTTAAAATATTCGATGGTTTATTTAAACTATTCGTATCTTTTAAATAACAAATATTTGCATGACATTCATATGTGTTCAAATGTCATTCAGTTTCGAATAAATAAGTCGGCACAGCAGGTAAAAAGGTAAGACTTGCACCTGAGAGGTCTCAGGTTTGAATCCCACTTACTAACATTTGTTTTCTTTTATTTACTTTACTTTCGATTTTATTTTCACAAAAAGAGACTTTTTTTATTGTTTAAATTTTGAATATCTTTATTTTAATATTTGTTATTTATTTTATTTATTTTAATCTTTGGGCTTTCAGTTATTTTAATTAGGGTCCATATTTTATTTTTCATTTTAACCTAATCTTGCTACTATATATACTAACACAATTAACCCTATTCGGGGACGAATCCTAACCATTCACACGTACAAAAAATTTCTCAGTCACACTGTACATATTTTAACCAAGGATCTCCACCTTTTCTAAACTATTTTCACTTACAAAAACATCACCAAAAGCCATAGCCATAAACCCGCCGATTGTCATCACATATCACAACAGAATCTTACATAACTAACCTGTAACAACACCTCTTCTTTTTTTATTTCAGCTAACAAATGTTTGTAGTTTCAAGTTTTTTTTTTACAGATGTAAAAGAATAAAACAAAACACATGAAAAAGAAGATGTCAAATTGGAGACAACATGTGCAACTCGCCGGAGACACCGCGATGGAAACATCCTCAAACCAATTACCTGCAAAACACCAAATCGTTCACAAATTCATGAAACCAAATACTTTCATATTCTTCCTTGAATAAACAACATTAACTCTCAAAGGAACATTACTTGTTTTTTCTGTTTTTTTTGTTTTGTTTTGCAGCACTTATCAAAAGAGCAGAGAAGGATGAGATCACCGCATCAACAACTCCGTCGAAGCCGCAGATCCACGTGTTTCCGACAAAACTCCCGGCGAAACACCACCGCCGGACATCAACACCATCCACACCTCACCTCCGATCTAATCACCGGACACCGCACTGTTTCCACCGCGAAGGCCACCATGACACGAAGTCCAGATCACGCCGACCGGACACATGATTCCGGTTACCCCCGCAACGGAGCACCACCACCGATTGGCTGCCGCCATTGTTCACCGTCGAGAAATAAAGGCATCGTGAAAGCATCATACTTCCTTTGTTGTATCTTTCAGTCGAGCTGTTTATCTATTCTCGTGGATATTCGCAAATTCATCCTCAATCTCCTCCACTGGATCTCGCTGCTAATTCCAGACCTAAAGGACCAGAACGCGCTGCTCCACCATAGACCCCCACCACACCGAATCAGGTTTTCATTTTCGCGCTCATTTCTTCCTTTGTCATATAACTGCCCCAAAGCCTTGTAATGGCTTATTATATTTCTTCTATATTTTGCCTCTATTTTCCCTGCAGGTGTTTATTGTAATAGTTTAGAATTTTATTTCCTGCCTTTATTTTTCTGCTCACAAGTGTTTATTGTAATAGCGTAGGACTTTATATTTTTCTGCCTTTAATTTATGCAATTTTAAACTGCGTGGTTAGTAATCTTAGGGAGTGCAAGCCTTGAACTGAATTAGCATCACTAATTTTATAAGATAAATACCACTGAATTGAACCATGTGATTGTGCCACACACACACTTTAGGGTAACCCCTCTTGTTGCCTTATATTGTTGCCTTATTATTGCCTGTTGCCTCTAATTGTACTAAATAGTCAAGTCCCTCGATTCCGGGGATACCTAAAGCAAATGTTGCCCTCAGTTAATTGATCATCAAAGTTGTCCCTTGATGCTGCCTCGTAAAAATAAGATGATTGTCCTATTGCTAAGGTATCCTCGCATGATGCCTAAAAAGATTAATGACTATTTTATCCTTCCCTAAAGACTACCTACCTTCTACATGGTAGGGACACAGTTTTATGGCGAACGATATTTCGATGACCCTTTTCAAATCCAATGAAAGGACTTCCTACCCTTCTATGGTATGGATAGCCCTGAAAAGCTAAAAGAACAAATTTCAAAACTTAGGGTAGTTGCTAATAATTGCTCGCTCTAAATTCAAAATATTTTCCCACTCCTTTCAAAATCAAATTCAAAAGACTACGCTTATTTACAAGCTAAAGTTGTTATTCAAATTTATATTCACACACCACTTTTCAAACAACTCAAACAAACAAGTGAGCTAAGCAATTAAGAGCCCATGGATAACCATGGATACAAAAGATGCTTTAAACCTTTTCTTTGTATAACTTACCCCCCGAACTCAAAATCTTTTTAAAAGGTCTTTTCCTGTTCTTTTAGCCTTTCTATATATTGGATAAAATAAAATTCGGTGGCGACTCTTGCTATCTGCGACATTTCAAATAAAGTCAGGTCACCGTATTACAGGGTGACCGTTCAATACAATCACTAGATCTCATGGCCATCGAGAGACCAATTGACGTATGCTAACGGAGTTGTCCTTCGTGCAAAGAATGCGATCTTAGAAGTAGAATCTCTACCGGCTAGGGAGTGCATGGATGTAGGCACAGGGTGACTATTCATGACAGCCACTAGGTCTCATGGCCATCTAGAGACCAATTGATGTGCGTAAATGGAGATGTCCTTCGTGGGAAGGACATGATCTTGAAAACAGAATCCCTACAGGCTAGGGAATGCGTAGAAAGACCTGCAAAATTAAAACGCAAATATTCGCAGTATATAAATTGTAAACATATAATATACACATAAGCATATAAGCCCTAAGTTCATAGGTTCGACGCAACGGCTTAGGGAGTCTACCCTTCCTATTGGTATGTTCTAACAAGGGTCTCATGGGGCCGTTCGTAGCCTCCGAGACTTTTTGTCTCTTTGGGTTTTAAAACAAATCATTTGCCCATGAGGTTCGAGTTTTAGGGGTAGGTTCTCAGAGAGATCAGCCAAATACCAAGTTCTGCCCTCAACAAAGTTAAGCCTCGTTTTGTACATTTCCGGATATTCAACCCACTCAGAATGGAATTATCAATAAGAATCGTAGGCGATGCAAGTCTCCCCTGGTCTTAAGGATAATTTCCACGCTTATGTTTTAACCACAATTTATATAAAACCCAAAATGCAATAAAACAACAAATATTCAAATAAACAAATATTGTTGTAAATAAATGAAATTGTAAATAAATAAATAAATATTTAAATACAAAAAGAAAAGAAAAAAACCTAAATCCTAATCCAAAACCCTAACACTGGCAAATTAGCCAAACCCTAATAATTAACCAAAAACCTAAATAATTAACCAAAAACCTAAACCCTACCAAAACCTAGGAGCATAATAGTTCACCATTAGGTTATCCCCACCAGAGTCGCCAGCTGTAGCAACCCACCCTAAAAATTTAGAATTTTAGAGTCGCCACCTATTCTATCAGGGCAAATAGGAAACCCTACGCAGTTAAGAGATCTGGATAAGTTATTATATTCGGGTCAAGGGAAGGTGTTAGGCACCCTTAACCCTTTCCTAAGGTTTTGAGTTTAAGGCAAAGGTTTGTGGCTAAAAATGTTAATGTTTAGGGTTTATAGTTAAGGAAATGAATAGGGTGAAAAGTGAGATTTTGGGGAAGGGGGCTCGCCTTGGTTATCCAAGTGCCTACGTACCTCCTTAGGGAGGATAAGAGTCTACGTAGTTCAGGGCAGAGTTGTACGCCTTAGATTAATATGAGGTTGTTTGAAAGTATTTTGAATTACCTTATCGTAGTTTTGAAAATCGCAGTTTGCAAGGTATTTTGAATTACCTTATCGTAGTTCTGAAAATCCGTGGTTTGTGAAAGAGATGTGTTTTGAATGGCGTACAACCCTGATTATAATATGTTCTATTAATCGCGATGATCAATAGATTTAATCGCCATAATTAACAGATTGATAAAAGATTGCTAATTATTCTAATCGATTGATTCGATTATCACCGTTAGCAAATTGAATGTTTTTTAAATTAGATTATTAATTATCGTTACTCCTCGTAATCAATAGATTTGAATAAAATAAATAACGAATTGATAAAAATATGTTAATCATCGTAACCAATAGAATCGGTTAAAACCCTTTAGCAAAATAAGCCTTATTTGAATATATTATTTAATTAATTAAATAATTGATTATTAACCATCGCGATCGTTCAATTCAATCGAAACGAATAATAAATAAAAAAACCTAATATTAATTTTATTATTAATCCAATTTTAATTTAACTATTAACCTAAATTAAATTATCAACTAATTACCCTAATTAAAAAATTAACTAATTATTTATTAACTAATTTAAAATATTTACTAAAACCTAATTTTTATTAATTAATAAGAATTTTATTATTTTTATAGAGAACAAAAGGATTCAATTAGAAAAAAAAATCTATATTAATAAAATATAAAAATTTGTAAAAAAACCTGGGCGTATAATCTTGTGTGGGAAGCCTCTGAGGGTGTATGGTGGAGGTGCATCTCCTGGCCTTTAGATCTGATTGTGATATGATCCTATGGTCTGGATGTGAGGAAGTATGGTGAACGCGCGTAGGCTTGTTATGTAGGATCTGCAGAATGTTAATTCATGAAAAAAACAAACAAGGACCAGGGATCGAACCCTGGACCCTTTAGTCACCCAAACACGCGCGTTACCACATGCGCTGCATTTTTTCCTTGTTAAAAATATCACTTCAGAATAATATATACAAAAATATAAAAGATAACTTATTGGTTCAAACCGAGTCAAACTGGGCTTATGTGACGCTGACTGGCGAATTAGAATTGGAGAGAGGATCAAGACTTTTGACCAGCAAATACAGACGCTCCACGGGTGGCTGAGAGGAAGCTTCGCACTGTTCACATTCTTCCTCCTTGAAAGCTGCGGATTTAACCGCGAAATTTGCTTCGGATTTACCTGCGGATTTTTCCGCAGGTTCTTCCTCCCCATGCATACTACTTTGAAACCTGCAAAAGATTAACCAAACGCAAACCCATATTGCCCATATCCATCAAACCAAGCCTTGCGAACACCATGGCGTAATCGTTTTGGATCAAAACCTCTTGTAGCATAAAAAACGCAAGCTTTCATTATTTTTGCCTTAACCATGTAAACTTGGAGTTCTCACGTGAAAGCTTTGATTTAAGGGCATGGACCTTCTCTAAATCATACTATAAACTCATAAAAATCTTCAAATTACACTATAACACCAAGATATATGCAAAACGAAAAATCCAAGAACATATGAAAACATGAACAATGAGGTATGCGTATGTAAACGATATGGGTGTCGTGTATCAGTCCATACTCACTCTAAATTACCTCAGGAAGATGATTGAATGAATGGTAAGCCTTGAAAACCTCTTGAACCAGAAATACGAAAATTACACCTTTCTTGGAAATTTTTCCTTTGAAACCCTAGTGCTTTGGCTCTGATTTTTTCGTCCCCCCCACTACTGAATATTCTTGTGTTTATATAAGAGACAATATTAGGTCATTAGTTTAGGAAGGAAATCATATAATTGGGAAGATATGAAATTTGATTAAAAATCATATATTCTTTCTTCTTTTGGATCAATCTCTCTCCATAACCATGCCAAACGAAATTGGTCTTCTTTATATTAATATTTGGACCTTTTATATGATTAAAAATAAATCACATAATTTATTTCACTATTTTATGATTTTATTTGATTTTATTTGACTTTTAAATGATAAAAATCAAGTATAAATAAAATAAATATCATAATATTAATATAAATTGACCATTGGGCCTATTTTGGACTCAAAATCACGTGGACAAAACAAATGTTAAGGCCCATTACTCAAAACTTTGAATTTGATCATTTAGGTTTTCACATTTTTCTTGAAAATCGACCAACTTGTTCCAATCATATCTCCCTCATTTTTAATCATATGAAGGTGTTCTTATACTTTTTAGAAAGCTTAAAGAATCCTCTAAACAATCCTTTTGGTTTCATATTTATTGAATTTTTCCATGTTCATGTACACTTCTTTGCAAAAAGATGACTTTTTGTTAACTTTTAGAAGGACCTATAATGTCTTGGTCCATATCTCTCAAATGATGCATTTATTGACTTTGGGCCCAACATCAAAGTTGTAGAGAATCAAATTTCCTTGGGAATGAGCTTTTATTGGGAAATTTCTGAGAAAGTATGAGAGAGATATGATCAGTCAAAGTTTAGTTGACTTTCTCCTATAAAAACCTAATTTAGAAACTACGAGCTTTGTTGATTTCTGAGCTCTTCTTGATGAATCATGATAGTCCCTTGATCACATTATGAATGATACTTCAAAATGAGGATGTTGACCTAAAATCAGGAGTTTTGATTGTGATTTGACCATAGTTGACTTTTAGGTCACACTTGTCGACTGTTGACTATCTGATCATCTGATTGAGCAATCCTTGGTATTGAAGCTTGAATCTTAGCATGGGGGATAATTTGAAACCTAATAAACCATATGAAATCCATTGGAACCCTTGATACATCTTTTCTCCTTAGCAAACCCAAAACCCTAATTTGAAGACCCTTTGATTAGGAGAGAGTGCCTTGAGTTAACCATTTGAACCTTGAGTCTTTGTATGAGTTTGAAAGTGAAATGGGATGGGAAAATTTTGGGGTATGACAGATGTGACACCCGATAGAACCATGTCACGTACCCCTCTACGCAGTGCTACTCCTGAGTGGCCTCCATACGCCGATACTCCTCTGGGACCAAATGATGCGCCCAGTCTTGAAATATAGCAGTGAGCTCCACTCGGGTAATTGTGTCGGGAGTAGCCTCAAAATGTGACATCGGTATCATCTGCACGCCTCATCTGCATCCTCCCGTACCTCCTGATGGGAAGAAGACACCCGAGCCAGCCGACTCCTCGATTCAGATGAGGAACCAGGCTCATCCATCTGGAAGGGTACTCGTACTCTACCCCGTTCCTAGGTCGATGCCAGTTGTGCCACCCGCTCACGTCTAGCCGACGCTGTCCGAGTCTCCCTACCCTGTCTAAGTCGTGCGGGATTGCTTGCCATTTTCCTGAAAAAAATTGAAATCCATTAGAATGCGATACAATCAATTTTTTTTTAAAAAGGTCTTGGTTAAATTCGGAAGTACATTTCTGAAACTGGTCTAGGAGGTGTTTTCGGAAGTGTACTTCCGAAACTCCCTGCGAACTCCATTGTTGCAGAACCTCCACACCTTTTCCTAAGTGATTCAAAATGCAATTTTTCCTATTTAACTATAGTCAATGACATATACTAACTTAAATATACTACATTGTACTAATTTCTAACACCCCTAATATCAATTTCAAACCTAAATTTCAAGTTTTGAAAACTTACATATTTGAGGTGTTGTTGGAGGTGCTTTAGAAGTGGTCTTTGAATGTTGGAGAGCAATAGAATGTTGTCTTGAACTAGCCTTTGTAGTGTGCTTCTGCAAATGCTTGAGAAATCCAGAAAATTTGAAGTTTAGGATCAAATGGAAATGGGGGGAGGCTGTTTTTGTTTAAACAGTCAAACGCGCATTTTTTTCGGAAATGCATCTCCGAAGTGGTGTTTTCTGAAATGTATTTCTGAAATTAATATTTTTAGGTAAAAAAAAGGTGTTTTCGGATATGCATTTCCTAAATCACTTTTTTTTACTTCGGAAATGCATTTCCGAAATAAAGGGGCATTTTGAGGATTTCACCGCGGGTGACAAAGAAAGTTGGGAGGTCTATAAAGAAATTTCCCTCTATTGGGTGGAGCTTTATAGTGTGGGTGCTTGATCCAGATTGTTTTTATGGTTGTCCCCTAAGAAAATTTTACATCATACCCCTACAATTAGACTTGTACCCCTACAATTTTTTTAAAAGGTCAATTTTATCCTTCAAAGTTTTTAACCAATTTACCATTTCAATTTTTACTACACCAAAAAATTGCTAAATGAATTTCAGCAACATTTCAAAACCGTTGCCTAAAGTATTTCTTTAAAAAATTATCATACAAGAACACTTTTTAAAAGTGTTCCGGTAGAGTGTATTAATAAGAAACCAGAACACTTTTTGAAAGTGTTCCGGTTAAAAAAATTGCTAAATGATTTTCAGTAACAGTTCAAAAGTGTTGTCTATTTGTTTCAGGCCACGGTTTTGACTTGTTGCCGAAATTAATTTAGAAAAAATATTATTACCGGAACACTTTTGAAAAGTGTTCCGATAGAGTGTATTATTAACATACTGAAACAATTTAGGAAAGTGTTCCGGTTAAAGACTCACATAACATAATAGTTTGTAATAGTGTTCCGGTTTACTGCAACGGCTTTAAAATGTTGCCTTTTTACTTTTGGCCACGGTTTTAGTCTGTTGCCGAAATTGTTAAATGATTTTTTTTTTAATTTTTGTAAAAAAGTGTTCCGGTATGAATTTATTTACCGGAAGACTTTCAAATAGTGTTCTGGTGTGTATTTTTGTAAACCAGATTAATTTGAAAATGTGTTTCGGTTTATATATTTTGGGTGTTCCGAGAGCTTTTCGAAATGTGAGAAAAATAGTAAAAACAATTCAAATATGAATTATTTATACAAGGGTATTTTGGTCCAAAAAAATTCCGTGTAGGGTATAAGTATAATTGTAAGGGTACAAAGTAAAATTTTCGTCCCCTTGTGAAGGCCGAAAGTAAAATTCTAGTATGGCTGAAGGGTAGCTTCTTGGTTCGACAGGATTAAGCATAAAGTCGAAGGTTGTTCACATGCTTGTGTCGAAGATGCTAGGGTTGTTAGCATGCTAAATTAGGTTTAGTGTTTAAACCCTAATTTGTTAAGTTAGCTTGTTTATTAAGTTGACTTGTGTAATGGGCCTTGTGGAAAAAGCCCATTAGTTAGTATGTGAGGTTTTATTATAAATAACATACTAGTCTCTTATCATTGCTAAGCTGCAAATCCTAATTTAGGGTGAGAGAGGTTATTTTTTATTCTTGTAAACTTGTAATCTTGTTTTAAGAGAAAGTAAAAGAATAGCAGTTATAACCAATTCTTGTGTTCTTTTTATCTTCCCTAATTCCTATTATATTTTGTTCTTGACATCGTTTTTCACAACAAATTGGTGCGGTGAGCGTGGAGAAGATGCAGTCAACAAAGTATGAGATTGAAAAGTTCATCGGAGTGAATGATTTTGGTCTGTGGCGCTTGAAGATGAAAGCCTTACTGGTTCAGCAGGGTTGTTTGGAAGCGTTAAAGGGAAAGGCAGCCATGAATGCTGCATTAACGGCAGCGGAGAAGACGAATATGATCGAGAAGGCACACAGTGCAATTTTGTTGAGCCTTGGTGATAAGGTTCTCAGACAGGTATCAAAGGAGACGACGACATCAGGGTTATGGGCGAAACTTGAAAGTTTGTATATGACCAAATCGCTGGTAAATCGACTCTACCTGAAGCAGGCTTTGTATTCATTCAAGATGGTTGAAGACAAAGTGTTGGCTGAGCAGTTAGATATGTTCAACAAGCTGATTCTTGATCTTGAAAATATTGATGTAAAGATCGATGATGAAGATCAAGCGCTGTTACTATTGTGCGCTTTGCCTCGATCAAATGCTCACTTCAAAGAAACTCTCCTGTATGGAAGGGAGTCCCTGACCTTTGAAGAAGTTCAATCAGCCCTATATTCAAAAAACCTGAACGAACGAAAGGAGCATAAACCTTCGACTGTTGGCGAAGGTTTAGCCGTTAAAGGAAAACTCTTACGAAAGGATGGTAAGTTTGACAAGAAGAAGGGCAAAAGCCAGTCGAAGTCTTACAGTGGCGAAGCATCTGACATTCGATGCTATCATTGTAAGAAGGAGGGTCACACAAGAAAGGTGTGCCCTGAACGCCTGAAAGATCATGGAGGTAAGGATAATGGCAATGCAGTCGTTGTTCAAGATGATTTTGAATCATCTGATATTCTTGTGGTTTCAAGAAGTGACTCGAGAAGAGGGTGGATTATGGATTCAGGTTGCACTTGGCACATGACTCAAAACAAACACTTGCTCGAGGAATTATGTGATCAAGATGGTGGATCAGTATTGCTGGGAAATAACAAGGCTTGCAAGATTGCAGGTGTTGGATCTATGAGGTTCAAACTCCATGATGAGTCAATAAGGTTGTTGACTGAAGTCAGGTATGTTCCTGATTTGAAGAGAAATCTACTTTCTCTTGGTGAATTCGACAAGAAAGGATATATTTTCCAAGGATAGAAAAGTATCCTAAGAGTCATGAAGGATTCGAAGGAAGTCTTGAGAGGCGTGAAGAAACAAGGCTTGTATACCCTTGAGGCTGAAGTTGTAAGTGGTTCAACAAATGTTGCATCCACGAAACCTTTGCCGAAGACAAAAATCTGGCACATGAGATTGGGCCATGTCAGTGAAAGGGGTCTGGTCGAATTAGGGTAACAAAATCTGCTTGGTGGAGACAAAGTCGAAAAGCTGAAGTTTTGTGAACTCTGTGTACTTGGAAAATCTTGCAGAGTGAAGTTCAACAAAGGCAAACAAAGAACACATGGATCCCTTGATTACATCCATGCTGATCTTTGGGGGCCTGCAAGGTGTCCATCACATTCAGGAGCAAGGTATTTTCTATCCATAGTAGATGATTATTCCAGAAAATTATGGGTATTCATCCAGAAGACTAAGGATGAAACTTTTGAGAATTTCAAAAGTTGGAAGACTCTGGTTGAAAATCAGACTGGCAGAAAGGTCAAGAGGTTGAGAACCGACAATGGCCTTGAATTTTGCAATGAGGCATTCGACAGTTTTTGTGCTGCCTCTGGTATTGCAAGGCACATAACTATTGCAGGTACTCCACAGCAAAATGGTTTGGCTGAAAGGTTTAATCGAACTATTTTGGAGAGAGTAAGATGCATGTTGACTAGTGCTGGACTAAAGAAGGTGTTCTGGGCTGAGGCTGTTTCGACAGCAACATATCCGATAAACAGATGTCCTTCGACAGCGTTAGATATAAAGACACCTAAAGAAGTTTGGTCGGGACATCCACCAGATCTCGACAAACTCAGAGTATTTAGCTGCGTAGCCTATGCTCACATTAGGCAAGACAAGGTCGAACCTAGAGCTCTGAAATGCATGTTCATGGGATACCCTGAAGGAGTCAAAGCTTATAGGCTATGGTTCCTAGAGCCAGGTCATAGGAGGTGTATCACCAGTCGAGATGTAGTTTTCAATGAAGCTGAAATGGCTTTCAAGAAAACCGATGATGATAATGATGGTCGAAGTGCAGAAGAGCTGGAAAAGGTAGAGATTCCTGTTAAGGTGGAGCATGTTGATGCTGAATTGCATATCCTTGATGAAGTCGAAGAAGAAGCAGAAAATGCTGAGGAAGTTGAGGAAACTGACGATGACTACCTATTGTCGAGAGATAGGTCGAGAAGAGTCATCAAGGCACCTCAGAGACTTGGGTATGCAGATATTATAGCTTATGCCTTAATCTCTGCAAGTGAGGTTCTAGATGAAGAACCTAGAGACTACAAGAAAGTTATGAGGAGTCGAAATAAAACTGAATGGGTGAAGGCCATGGATGATGAGATGAAATCTCTTCATGATAATCACACTTGGGAACTGATCAAGAAACCTGCCGGGGCAAGGTTAGTCAGCCGTAAATGGATTTTCAAAGTTAAGGAAGGAATCGAAGGAGTGACGTCGAAAAGATACAAGGCAAGGTTAGTTGCAAGGGGTTTCACTCAGAAAGAAGGTGTCGACTTCAATGACGTGTTTTCTCCTGTTGTGAAGCATAGGTCCATTCGAATGTTGCTTGTCATGGTGGCACAGTTCGATCTTGAACTGGAACAGATGGATGTGAAGACTGCATTCTTGTATGGTGATCTAGATGAAACGATCCTGATGAGGCAACCTGAAGGGTATGTTGAAAAGGGGAAGGAAGATTATGTGTGCAAGCTAAAGAGATCTTTATATGGGCTGAAACAATCTCCTCGACAGTGGAATAGGAGATTCGATAAGTTCATGGCAGGCATAAGTTTCATTAGAAGTCAGTTCGACCACTGTGTTTACTTCAGATTTCGACCTGGTAAATCATTTGTTATTCTGTTGCTTTATGTGGATGATATTCTCATAGCAAGCAACAATGTCGAAGATGTAATAAGGGTGAAGGCTGAACTCAATAAGGAGTTTGATATGAAGGATCTGGGAGCTGCTTCCAGGATTCTTGGATTTACATTCGAAGAGATAGAAAGAAGTCGAAGTTATGCTTATCTCAAGAGGCATATCTACGAAAGATTCTCGAAAAGTTTGGTATGTCAAATTCGAACCAGTTGTGACTCCGACATACCCTCAATTCAAGCTGAGTATTGATCAGTGTCCCAGTACTGATGTCGAAAGAGCCTATATGAATAGCATCCCATATGCTAATATAGTTGGTTCTTTGATGTATGCTATGGTCTGTACTAGACCCGACATAACATATGCAGTAAGTCTTGTAAGCAGGTACATGGCGAATCCTGGAAAGGCTCACTGGCAAGCATTGAAGTGGATTTTAAGGTATATAAATGGGTCTCTAAACAGAGTCCTAATTTATGGTGGAGCCTTGGGTGAAGATAGTAAAGCAGTAATCGAAGGATATGTCGACTCTGATTATGCAGGTCGTATGGATTCTAGAAAATCTATTTCTGGATATGTTTTCACTATGTTTGGCACTGTAATTAGTTGGAAAACAACACTTCACAAGGTTGTTTCTCTATCAACCACTGAAGCGGAGTATATTTCCCTAACTGAAGCTGTGAAAGAAGCATTGTGGCTTGAAGGTTTTGCGAAGGAGCTGAAACTTCAAGGTCGAGGTATCACTGTTAAATGTGATAATCAAAGTGCAATACACCTGTCGAAGAATTCAGCCTATCATGAGCGAACTAAGCACATTGATGTGAGACTGCATTTTGTCAGAGAAGTAATCGAGCGTGGAGAAGTCCAAGTGCTGAAGGTTTCGACTGAAGACAATGTTGTCGATATGATCACCAAGACATTACCGAGTTGCAAGTTTTTCCACTGTATGCAATTGATAAAGCTGCATGAAGAAAGCTAGTTGTTCCCTTGATGTTATAGAGTTGGGTCCAAGGTGGAGATTTGTGAGATATTGGATCGAACTCTAGTATGGCCGAAGGGTAGCTTCTTGGTTCGACAGGATTAAGCATGAAGTCGAAGGTTGTTCACATGCTTGTGTCGAAGATGCTAGGGTTGTTAGCATATTAAATTAGGTTTAGTGTTTAAACCCTAATTTGTTAAGTTAGCTTGTTTATTAAGTTGACTTGTGTAATGGGCCTTGTGGAAAAAGCCCATTAGTTAGTATGTGAGGTTTTATTATAAATAACATACTAGTCTCTTATCATTGCTAAGCTGCAAATCCTAATTTATGGTGAGAGAGGTTATTTGTTATTCTTGTAAACTTGTAATCTTGCTTTAAGAGAAAGTAAAAGAATAGCAGTTCTAACCAATTCTTGTGTTCTTTTTATCTTCCTTAATTTCTATTATATTTTGTTCTTCACATCGTTTTTTACAACATTGCCACTTTTCTTGGTTGTTTTTGGTTATTTTTGTTTCTTCTTTATACTTCTTGTGTCAACTGAACTCTAACATCCTACCTATTTGTGGTTGGAGTCTTTCCCTTAATTTTATAATTTTCCGAATCCTTACCATTTTAAGGATATATTATGCCTTGGTTTTACTCTTTGTGTTTTCTAACTAAAAAATTGTTTTATGGACAATTAAATACCTTCCAAAAGACATATTTTAAGAGCAACTTTCAAACTGTTTCAATAGAAAATTAGTATGCAAAGGACATTAATTCATTATATGAGTTATTTTAGTTAGAATGATGTTATTTGAATACCTAAAAATTAATACCGTATTTAAATACGGTATAAAAATACATTATTTATAATTTCATTTAAAAAAATTTCAAACGAAATCGTATTTATATCATATACAAATACTGGGTAGGACACCAAAAAATAATACAAATTTTCTTTTTAATTAATTGGTAAGAATTAGTGTGGATTTGATATGGAATCTACCTATTCAAATGGACCCTTATGACATGTTTATTTTGTTGGGATAACTTTTTTACATATTAAAATTTGGTTAGTCATTAGTCAAGTGGAAAGAATAAGAACTTTATTAAAATTAGAGATATAAATTTATAAGCAATCAAAGCAACTTAAACAATAAAAAGAGTACCATTCAACTGGTACTAAAAAGCATGCAAGTGGTGGTATATAACTTATTAAACCAGCAACTATGATCATCTCAATCCTATAATCTTTTAATTTTATGGCCACAAATCAAACCTATCAAGATACCAAAACTTTATAAATCATATATTTAATCTAAACTTACATACATACAAACACATAAGGTTTCTACAACATTTTTGTTAAACCTATCAATCATACAAATCATGAAGAAATCTTATAAAGAGATATTTCCTCATGTTTAGGCATAGAAGTAATATGTCGGCAAGTTTTGTGGTTCATCACATTTGTACCAACTAATCATAGCTGTGGCCTGTGCTTCTATTCTATGAATCTCACATGCACATTAAAATTTTTAATTTATAAATTTATTTTTTTGTGGTACCTAGTTTTTTTTTTAATGGAAAAAAAATTGTTACCTAGTTAAAAGTTGCTAAACTTAATTTAAATATTATAAAACTAAATCTAAGCTAATGAAAATATTAAATGAACACGCTTATCACAAAGTACAAGTTGTACTTTGATTATGTATCCAATTATTAAGATTAATCTATTTGTCATAGTAATTTTATTTAGACTTAATAATCAAGTTTCTCTATAATAGGTTTTTATGCGGTCATTTATTCTAAAATAAATGTCACATTTAAAAAATTATTTATCTCAAAATACTTGTCACTTTAGATTACCAATGTAATTTTAATTTTAATTTTTCAATTGTATCATCTAATTAATATTTTTAAATTATTGTTTTATCACTTTGCATTAATGCTAATTCAAATACACTAATAGTTCATAAGTATAATTGGGTAAAATTAATATTTTTTTTTATTATATATTTTTAATCTGTTTTAAAGGGTTAAAGAAAGTAATATACTTGGTGCTAGTTATAACTATTTTAAACTTACATTACAATTTGTTGTGATTGATTAAACTCTACGATGTAGTAATAGCAAAGTTAATTATTTTTGTATTTTTTTTTCTTTCTATGAAAATGTAAAGATGCTTGACTGAAAAAGGGAAAAGCATGAAAAGAATGTGTCACTTCACATTAAAGCACCAAGAAAGTCATATACAAATTGGGGTAATGTAGTTGGATCACTCGATATTATGTTAACATATTAACAAGGGTGCTATATATTCATTATTATTTTTAAGTATAAATTAAAGTTTGGACACGTGAATTGAGCTTAAATCAGAATTTTCTTCAGAAATTATTATCTGATATATTTTCATGACATCTGTGACTGCGTAAAACCCTTTGACTGAAAATATATATATATATATATATATATATATATATATATATATATATATATATATATATATATATATATATATATATATATATATATATATATATATATATATATATATATATATATATATATATATATATAAGAGGAGATGTACTTTTACTCTAAGAATAAGTTATTAAAACTTACTCCACATGTTGAACGACGATGAGCTGTTTGATGATGAATCTTTCTATAACTAATGTAATGATGGGACGTTGTTGTTGAATACTTGTTTACTACTGGTTGATTAATGATATTTATATTTTGTGAAGTGGTAAATTGTGTATGACTTTATTCTCATATACCGATTATCATACACTTCTTTATATCATTATGATATCTCACCCCTTCTGTTTGAATGTTACCCCTCATACAACCAACGAATTCATCACACTTCCAACAATATGTATTAAACACTTTATCAATACACATAAAATGTTTTGCATATACAACATGGCTCAAAAGATACAAGATATCAAGTAATCCAATCACAATTATCAACAAAGTACAAATTTACACAATTAGCACACAAGCACACCAAATGCAATTCACATCGACACATGTGACTCCAATGCGACTCTATGCAAATGCATGTGGTACCATGTTATCCTTAGGAGATTTACCGCATCTCTTATCTTCAGGCAGATAACCATCAAAAAAAGTTTATCCTCTAGATTTCAAACTCATCTCAACGGTTTGGGACAAGTCAATAGCTCCCAACAAAACTACCGAACATTGCCTATTTCTCATCCGATAAATGAATGCATGTGCAAATATCGACCACCATATGCAATTAAAACCATCTCTCAATCTTAATATACAAGCATATATCTCACTAATTCATCACATATGAATTCACCACACATTTGCACAAACATACACTTAATCATGTTATCAATCACACATGAAAACAGCATCACAACACTTACCAAATCCACACATCACCAATAACAAGTAGCAAACATAGCTTAACAATGTTATTCTCAAGTAATCACAATTCACAACATACATACATAGAAATATCAGGTATCATGTTATCACAAAGAATTAATTCAAAAGCCAACCAAACGATTCCAGAAAATTCACTACAATTCATGATAAATCATAAGCATACAAGGACCTAACTAAATTTCCTAAAATATATAATTTTGCATAATAGACCCGGCTAAGCGCGATGGGTTGCGCTAAGCTTGCCTACGATTCTACAATTTTTTTTTGCTACGGACATCATTCTGTCCAACACAAATTCTTCACTAAAAAACATCCAAAGCAACAATTTAATCATGGAAATGATGCATTCTAACATATACATAACATATAGAATCATTTAGCATCATAAAACAAGATTTCATGACATCAATTTCATCACCTCATTTCAGACAAACCCTAACATTTCAAATCTATGAAAATGATGAACAAATCCTAGTTTCATGCTACTACCCTTGTATAATCATTATACAAACCCATAATTCCAATAAACTCCCAACCTTACATTAGGTTTTGAACTTCTAGGGTTGCCTCCACTTCTCTCTTTCTCTTTCTCTTCTCTTTCTCGTCTTTTCCTTTTTTTCTTTCTTTTCTTCTATTCTCTTATTATTTTTCTCTTCTCTCTTATTTTGTGAAAACCTCACCAACACAATATTATCTAAATAGGCTTACTCATTAACACCTTCCTATTTCTCATTCTAACCAACATTAGGCCCAATTGATTATTTTCTCATTTTCACACTTACAAACCCAAAACATATATTTAATCAATTATCATACCACATAATAATTAATAAAATAAATAAATAACAAAATAATTAATAAAATAATAAATACTAAAATCGGGATGTTACACATAACATATGCATAACAAATCATACTTACAATTTTCTCAGCAACTCTTGAGGCAGCCGAAGTGTACTCTCTATTTAGTCTTTGCCAAGCCCTCTTCCACTTCTCATGTCATGATGATGGAGATGCGGTGTGATCATGACTCATGGAGTCCTCATCTCTCAGTTGTTGTCTTTTTTCATTAAACATTGTTTTCTCAAGTTTCATGTATCCCCCACGAGACAATTTATTGGGGTATTTTTCCTTGTTCAGCTTTCCTGCTTCACTTTTAACCTCTTATAAACATAAAAAAATATTAACTTGTACGGTTGTATCTATAAAGCAAAAAATTAGTACTAACAAGGAACTTATCATAACTATGAGACTTCACAAACTTTTTCCAAACCTTCTTATTAAGAAAATTATATCTCACACCCACGGAAGCTCAAGATGAGCCTTAGACTCCCTAATGTAGTCACGTGTGAGTCATGAATATTAAAGCCCTTCCAACACGTACCGACATAAGTGATCCATATTTTTTCAACTTATCGTCATCGAACAACTAAAACGTCATCAGAAGTTACATCAATAAGTATGTATTAGTAATTATAGAAAATAATATTGAATATATGAAAATTAAAATTAATACCATAACTTCTTTCCATGTGTTCACTTTCACATACTTTGGTGCATAACTCTTAAAAAAGCAAAGAATGGGGACCATCAACTATCGAAGATACGACATTAAACTTGATCAGAAATTTGTACGAGTTTCACTCGGAAATATTAAATATTAACAAACACTTCAATATTTCGATAAAATTTGCCCAAACAATTCCAGATGCGTCTGAAAAATTTCTTTTAAACGTAATGAATGACATTTATCATATTTTCTTAAGATTTGAAAGATATATATATATATATATATATATATATATATATATATATATATATATATATAAAATAAAGGGTAAAATATGTTTTTGGTCTATATAAATATCTCAAATTTTATTTTTAGTCCCTATTAAAATAATGACATATTTTGGTCCCTACAAAAATTTTATGCAAGCAATTTTAGTCCCTGCTATTTTTTAAAATTTTGAAAAATGTTTAATTACCCTTTAAATTTTATATTTTTAAATAATTATTTTCATACATGTTTAGAATTTTTAAAAATGAGAAGAATTAAAAATAAATTTTTTAAATTTAAAAAGATAATGATAAAAGTAATTAAAATCTCGACTTAGAAATCAAATTTTTAGTTTCTTTTTTTTCAATGAACTTTTTATAACGTTCTAAACATATATGCAAAATAATCATTTAAAAATACACATTGGTTTAACAACAAGGACTAAAACTACGTATACATGCATAATAATTATGTAGGGACCAAAGCATGCGATTTTTTTTATAGTGATCAAAAACAAAATTAGGTAATTTGTAGTGACCAAAAATATATTTAACCGTATTATAAATTTAGCAACCCTTAACATTTTTCTATTACCTCAAAATGGTGGCAAAGAATACTTTTATCGTATGACTCATGTTATTACAAGTGATTGGCTAGTTTTTATAGACAACTTGTTAACAAGATATCTAAACTTGTTATGAGACATCATATCTCTATTTAATTCTAATGCGCGTTACATTGTCAGCTTGTGATCACTTCAACATTTATTACAAAATTAATGTATGTTGCAGTTCATCCAGAAGTTTGCAAAGATTGTGTTTGAAAAAGTATTTTAATCCAAATTAGGTTGAATAGGATTTTATCAAATCATATATTTTAAAAATAATTTTTATTGGATATAATTCAATTAAAATATTTGAATTTTATTTTATTAAATAAGATTTGATTTATTGTTTTGAATTCAACTCATTTATTATCAAACTCTACTAGACTTTTATGATGGATCACTTTTTATATTTAAGGAGATGATTCTCCTTGTTTAAAGACTCACATATTTTGAAGAATTATTAATTCAGCGACATAGTTTATGCTTAGTAGTGTCTTTCTATTTTTGAGAGTCTTTCTTACTTAGAAGGATATGTTATTTGGTCTATAATTGTGATTTGAATCACTCCACATATAATTGTTTCTTGCAAACACTTAGGAGTGTTTTTCTAGACAAGGGTAAAAATATCTATAGTTTAAATGACGAGTGTATGATCCTTTTCCATGAATGCATGTTTTCTCTCATATGATATTGCCTTCTCTTCAATGAAATTGAAGTTGGTGTGCTGAATCATCTACTTATTTCCCCTTCGCAGTTACATCCTGTAAGTTGGGTGTTCGTCATAGTTTTCTAGCATTGGTGTGAATATAAAACCGACTCTAGAATTGTTTTTCCACCTTTTAAAGACTCAAAACAGTGCTAACTATGTGAATGGATCTAGTTTTCTTTCTATTAGGCAGAACATCAGATATTTTGAAACTTATTCTGATAGTGTGGAGAATTTCAAGGATATATTTTCTTGGTCACTTCTCTTAATGAGGAATTTCATGCAAATATATGTCACTTAGAGCTTGGTTTTTCGTCTATGTACACATATCTTTTTTGCAATTATTGGGCTCAAAGTCACTACTTGACAGAAGTATGAATGTATCTTTATTTGGAAAGGGACTTGTCAAAAGAGGAACTATTCATGAAGAATCTCTGACGACTTTATTTAAGGAACTTTTCTATGTGTGTGGGGTTGTCACATCCAATGTGGTGTCTAGAAATTGGTTAAAAAGATAGATTTTTTAGACCCTCTGGATGGTGGATGAAAAATCACAGGAGGAAAGGAAGAAAGTGTTTGGTAAGTGGAATTCATGCCTTGTTTTTTCCATTTCATCTCCTTGAATCTTCCCTAACACCTCATTTCTTGACTGTGTCATGCAATGAAAAACAAAGATGACATGCAACAACTCAAAAATAATATTTGTTCTATTGCCGATCTAATGGGTATTCCGAGTACGCCTTCACTTGAGTGATATTCTACCTTAGGCATGCCCACCTGAATGCCCTCTAGTCCAGATACAAGGCAGATAATTCAGACTACTCTTCCTCCACGTTGAGACAAGATTTGAGTTTCACTTGATCAGGATGGGATAACCAAAGGTTCACCATATCTTTGTCAACGAGGGGAGGAAAGGGTGGCCTCCATTCATGATCCAAAAGAAATTTGGGTTGAGAGTCATCTTTATAAGCGTCTTCAGCCTAGGTCTACAAGGGGGAGCCTCTACTCAAATAGGGTTGAACTTTGTATTGTTAGCGTGTCCAAGTATGAGGACAAATGAAGAAATTTGGTTCTCCGTTTCTAATAAGGATTAAGTTTATTTCTTGGATCTTTATGAGGAAAATCAACAAAGAGAGTTGAACAAATTGGTTTATCATAGTCATCGGCGTCAACTATTTATGAATTCAGTGATGTTGATTGAAAATAATTTTTCATACCTTAGTATCTTTTTCAAGAAAGGTAGAAGCTTAAAGGGAGGATTGAAGAATCTTACAGTTGAGCGAAATTGATATTTTGAGGAGGTCCAGGATGCTTCTAATTAATTCCCAGCTTTGAAGACCGCCCTGGAATCTTTTGAGTATTTCGACACTCTAGTTGAAAAGATGAATTTGCTTGCTCGAGATGAGTCTTAGAAGATCAAGGCTTTGTCCAAAGCGGAATATTCTCTAGAAGAAACGAGCCAATCTTGAAATCCTATTAAAAGATAGAGGATCTGAAGATGTTTTTGAAGGAGTCTCAAGAATTCCAGACGAAAGCTTAGGACAACCTCCATGAATGAATGAATGAATGAAGAGAACCTTTTTCTTTCTAAAGAGTTGTCTTAGTTGTTGTAAGAAGGTTTTTCTGTTGCTGGAGATGCCTTTGAGAGTGCTTAAAGCAAGTGGAATGTTTTTATTTTGCTGTGTTAATTTCCAGAGATTGGATGTTTCCTTAGAGGACTAGTGTGTTTTTTTATCGGTGTGCGTATATTGGTATGCAAATTTGACATTTTTTCTTGCAATGTATATATACTTCAGTTCATTATTTATTCATATTTTACCTAATTTACGCTACTATTTCTAGTACCTGGCTGCTTTAATTTCTTTGGGAATAATCTTTTCCTCCAAGTTTTGTGCTCGTAGTTTAATGGACGTCTCTAAGAATCATAATGAGTCAACAATCAGTACCCTTTTCCATGCCTCAAGTGAAATCTGGTTCGGGTTCAACGTATTGGAGAATCCACCGTGGCCTTTGGAATGGCTAGCTACCGAGAAGGAGGTGAGTTGATTACTTTACATTTTTAAGGTTTTCTTTTTATGTGTGTACACATTAGCATTGTGGGGTTTTTTTTTATTTCTGTAGTTATATGCCTCTAGTGTATGGGACAACATCCTTAAGTCTTTATGATATGGCTTCAATCTTTTTGGGTGTACCTCTGACTCATCATTACCTTTCATAATCACAAAGGAAAAATATTATTTAGTGAAAAAGATCCTTTCTTTGATCGAATGGTTATATTACATTGTGAATATTTTGTTTTTACAAATAAAGATGAACGCGAATTTAACATAAACAAGTGGCATATCCATTTCTTGTTGAACCCGAAATTTGTTGTCGTTGCTCTTGATTTTTCTCAGATCAATCACTTTTGCTTGTCCGTCTGAGGTAACTTGTTATGCTTACAGGTGGTTGGATGACCATGTCTTTTAGCTTCCAAATTAAGGAAACCATTGATCTCCGTGTCTTTAGCTTCAGCATATTTCTAGTCCTACTACAAGGCCTTGTAGAAACTCTTTGCACCAAAAAAGTTGATGATGATCATCATAAGCTCATCATGCACGTAGTGGTACTTTAGCTTTAGATGGATCGAGGAAACCATTGTGTCTAGTGCTTTGGTAAAAGGCGTGCCTAGGATGTAATTGTAGACACTCTTGTAAGGAACAAACATGAATTAGGAGTCAATAATCCTGGTATCTCTTCCCTCCTCATAGGTGACTATTTACTTTATGTACCTCTACGGGTGGAATACAGTGATGTTGTAAGCCTGTAGATTAGTCTTTCAATAGAATTGGCGGTTTGGTATACGAAGTTGACTCTTGCACGGTGTTATTCCTCGAATTGGCGTTGTGTAAGCTTTCTTCAATCTAGGTCAAGTTATCACCTAGGCCTGGGAATTCTTCCATTGAACCATTTGGAAGATGTTGCTCAATAGTTTGTTGGTTTTTTATAAGTGGAGATTAACATGCAAGAATTGGAAACCAGGGAGCTCTTCTCGTCCAAATTTTATAGGAGGTAGTAGAGGTCTAAATGAAAGTTTGCCTAGGTTGATGTGCCCTAGGTTGGACAAAAATCTGCGGTGGAGGAATGGATGTAACACTTGTTACGACTTGATCGTTTGTCCCTTAAGGAGGAGGCAAATGATTCCTGGCTGTTTCAACGGCTGTTGAGGCTTGTGTTTGGATGACAAATTGAGAAGCTTTGATGGCCACCATTGTTGATGGATGTGGAGGCATGGAGGTTGAATCTAAATCTAATGGTATTGATCAAGAAATGGAGACTTGTATTTTGATTGAAGGAGATTTGTCTTTCTATCATAATAGATTTGGTTGAATCGAGCAAAGTTAGGTCTTGCAAAATTACAAGAATCGGAAGTCGATTCTTATAGACAGGGCCAATGTTATTCTCTTAAACTAGATGATTGGAAAATGTGGATTCACACTCTATTGTGGTGGTTCGTTGTTTCCGATGCGGTTTAGAGGGGATTGACCTGCAGAGTTAGCACTTCAACGCTCAAGTCAGTAAGAGAGTGAGAAATAAAGTTTGAATGGTGAAAAATTTGAATACTTAAGAATGAGACGCCTTCTTCTTTAAATAAGAGAGTTGATCAACAGCCGAACGCAAATGACGAGCCTCACTATGTTATTAGTCGTTAGATCAATCTGGACGGTATAATGACGCTTACAAGAAAACTTGTTTGTTCAAAGGCAGAAGGGATCCACCTGCTCTTCGCTTAACGTTGCTTCATAACATTATTAGGCTTCTGTGTCTTTGAGCCATAAAAACACACCATAAACTTAAATTATTTATATTAATTTATAAATAAACACATTTAATTAAAATTGAAAGAAAAAATCACCCATAAACATTTCATTTAATGACTAGAAATTGAAATAAACAAAGAGACAAATTGTAATTAAATAAGTCTTTTGATTCCACAAGCAATAGAATTTAATCAACTCATCATTTTATATGCACAAAACAAAACCCTACATGGTTTACCAAATCTCAAAAAATATACAAAACCCCAATTTGGCAAATTGATGTCGGCCAACTTGGTCTCCATTTTAATATACCACCCAACATGAATTTCATTTAATACCTCTCTCTCCCCCTCAAAGCCACACAAAGTTTAAAATACCTCAACTTGACCAACCTTCAAGTTATTACTATATAACCCTAACCACATAACATACCCAAACCCCTCTTCAAGAAAAAAAATCATCTTTTCTTTCATCTTCATCTTTCTTCAAAACCTTTAATATTCAACACAAACACCACTCAAACTAACAAGATCCATCAAATTCTATTACAACTTCTTTTCTTTAAATTGTTTCCATCCATAGTATAAAAAAAAAATGCCTCCAAATCCACCAAAATCTTCTATCCTCCTCCATAGAATCAACCACACCACCACTCCAACCGTCACCAACCACCATGATCACCTCCCCGGCGAAAACACCAACACCACGCTCTTCGTCAACCCTGTCACCACCATCCCTAATACCATATCACACTACCACACACATCCCATAACCTCCAACCAACTATGCTCGGCGGTCGTCCAGGAAACAACCGCCTCCATCACCTCCGTTTGGTCCGTGGTTCGCCGCTTCGACAAACCACAAGCCTACAAGAACTTCATCAAAAGCTGTAATCTAATCAACGGCGACGGTGATGTGGGCACTCTCAGGGAGGTCAATCTTATATCCGGCCTCCCTGCCGCCCGCAGCACCGAACGCCTTGAAATCCTCAACGAGGATCAACATGTCATCAGTTTTAGCGTTGTTGGTGGAGATCATAGGCTTGCTAACTACCGGTCCGTTACTACACTTCATTCCTCCGGCGAAGGTGAGAGCTCCGGCACGGTGGTTGTTGAGTCCTACGTGGTGGATATTCCTCCGGGGAATACAAAAGAAGACACTCGTGTGTTTGTTGACACAATTGTTCGGTGTAATCTTCAGTCACTCGCACAAACCGCTGAGAATATTACTCAACAAAACAACAACGATCTTTACAAGTGTTGTTCATAATTCTTCATTTTCTTTTTTAGGTTTTTTTTTTTTTTTTATATTTATAATATATAATATTGTTGATTAAGTATTGTGTATATTGTGATTATTATGTATGAGTTGGTATAATATAAGACCAAGTTTTCCTAGTTTATTTTTTGTTTCTTGAATTCATTTCACTAAAAGAGTTTAAAATAGAGCATTGATTTTAATGTTAAGGTTTATTTATTGTGTATATGTTTATATTCATAAAAATCAAAGTTTAACTAAATGTGTTTTTTTTTTTGCTATTATGGTTTAACTTCTAGAATATTTAGATATAAAGAGAGAGCCATATATAGAATTTTAATTAGAACCTTATCTTATGGAGTTTTTTTTTATGTTTAAAAGTAAGCAAGTGGAGATGGTGGTAGTAGGAAGATGATTATTGTACTAAATAATGGGGTGAGCATTTTTTATAAATTAATTAGTGTTCATATTTTTCTTTTATGAGAGGTGAGAGGTTTTTTTTTTTGGTTTAAGGATTTTTTTTTTTATAAGCAGATAATATATTTATTAATAAAAAAGAAAAATAGTTATGGAATTTGCTAACAATGATAATACTTTTTACACAATTTTTATATTATATTTTTAAATTAATATATTTTATTTTGAAATTAATCTTAGCCCATTTATATTATATACATTATATATTATATATTAAAAAAATTTAAGTCTCAAATTAGTTATATATAATGAGAAAAATTTATAAAGAGTGAACCACTCATATTATAAATCTCGTTTTTAATGATGAGTTAAATAATATTAATTTTAATATAATATTATTATCTTCTATAAATATGTCGTTTATTTTTTTTATCGGTCACATTTTAAATTTATTGAAGTCCGAGCATGGAAAGTATTTAAAATTATATTGAATTATATTTATAAGTGAGAATATTTAAACTCTTTTTGAATTTGATCTATAATCAATGTAAATTTTTTTATATATTCAAAAAAGTTTATGAATAAGAAAAAAAAGTGACAATATTAAACCAAAATAATAAAAAAAAAAAAAAACTAGATGGAACATTGAAGAGTATATTCTTTTTATCAACCAATACGTCATCAAGTGTAATATTATACACATTAGGTAAAAGAAAATGCAAGTTGCATGTAGTATAATATATAGTTTTGTGAACACTCAAGTTTTAATTAACATCAAGTTGTTGTTTTATTTTAATGCAAGTTGTGCGTGACTAAAGGAAAGAGAAAGAAACGGAATAAAAAAGGAAGCATTGAAGAAACTGGTAAGTTGAGAGAAAAAGATTATTGTAAGATCGTCGGTTTGTGCAAGTTGATCAAGTTGATGATCAAGTGGGAGAAAGGAAACATAACACGAGATAAGAAATAGACAACAAGTGTGTAGAGAGGACATGTCTTTTAATGATTTATTTATTATCCACTTGCATGAGCACCACCTTTTTAGTTTGTCCACTTTTGAGGTTTTGAATATTGAATATTTCACCATTCAATAGTTTCATATTCAAAAGTCCTTTTTCTTTTTTTCTTTTTCTTTTTCTTTTAAAGTTCTTTCATCTCTCTACATGCTTATGTTCGTTAAGCATTGGTAAAAATTTATTTTAAATAAATAACAATTCTAAATTTTAAAATAATGTAGTTAGTTTTGATATTGAAGATTATTTATAGGATTAAGTGAGTTAGGAGTTCCTATAAATATGCGATTCTGTATTTTTAGTACTTAAAAAACTTTCTTTTGATAAATGGTCCTTCTAAAGATTTTATGCATATAGTTTTTGTTCTTGTAAAAAAATTGAGTATGATGGAGCTTGCCCTCAGAGGTGAGGGAAGCTTGAATGGGATGGTGTTTACGCGTATTCTGGGGGATTTGGAAGCAGTGAGCTGATCACTGAATTCCAAGAGGAGTGTCTTGCTTATCTCTCTGGCGGGAGCCCCTTTTATAGCTGCTTTGGCCTTCAATGCCTCATTTAAGAAGCACCCTTTGGCCTTCCAACGTTACAAACCTTGCTCAATCATTGAATACAAGGTCCATTGATGACATATTTATTCATCAGTTCCGACCGGCTTGTGTGTAACCGTTAGGCGTTACATCCGAGTTGTACTATGTCTCTACGTATTCTTCTGGTACGCGACTTGCTTGAGTACCCGACTGATTCCTATTCATGGCTTCTCGGCATCCGACCATGTCTACCTAGATAGACTCTTGTGAGTGCTCTTTCCGGCTTGTAAACTCGGCCAGGCTTGAAGGCTTCTGTCGGGTCCGTCAATGGGGTACCTTCTAGGTGCTTCACTTTGGTAGGTCGCGACCTTTATAAGAATCCCGATCCCGGAACAGTTTTAATCCTTGCTATTTTTTAAAATTTTAAAAACCGTGTAATTATCCTTTAATTTTTAAATAATTTTTTATACATGTTTAGAATATTGTAAATATTTATTTACCAAATTTTAAAAATTTTTAAAATAAGAAAAATGAAATATGAAAATTTTTAAATTTAAAAAAATAATAATAAAAGTAATGAAAATGTCAACTTAAAAATTTAATTTTGAAGTTTTTCTTCAAGGAACTTTTTAAAACATTCTAAACATGCCTGCAAAATAATCATTCGAAATACACATTGGTTTAACATTAGGGACTAAAACTACGTGCATAATAATTTTGTAGGGACAAAAACATGTAATTTGTTTTTATAGGGAACAAAATTTTTTTTGCTATTTTATAGGGACCAAAAACATATTTAGCCCTTATATATAAAAAAAAAAATAGACAACAAATTAGGGGTGGCAAAACTGACCCAGCCCGTTGGACATGCCTATTTTTCCCACACTTTAGTGCGGGATGGGCCAACATTTTAGGCCCTCACCCTTTAATGTGACCGTCCCGTCCCATTTTTTAAGCAGACTTTTGCGGTCACGAACATTAATATAAACTTTTGTATTTTTAGGTCTACAAAGTGTAGTGTCTGCGGGTTTAACCCGTCCCGCCCTCACTTTTTTGTGGGACAGACCAAGGTTTTAGACCCGCACCCTTAATTATGTTCGTCCGCTCCGCTCTGTTTCTCAGCGGCTTTTGCGGGGCAGACATGTTCGTTTGCCACCCCTACAACAAACTGCCTCGATTTGCATGGGTCAAAGTTAATTTTTTAAAAACTATATTTATTAACTTATGAGACACAACATTATCATGCATAAACCTTTGAATTATATATTAAAGATTTATTATTTATAATGGTAGAAAATCAAAAGTGTCAAACAAATGGTATGAAAACATGTTCTTTCTTAGAACATGTTTTATACTTGACCATTTTATTTGAAGCAGCTTTCAGGGCTGTCTATCCCACAATAAAATCTTTAGTTCTCAGTCGCACCAACATCAGTGGAAAAATCCTAGTCAAGTCCATACAAACATATTTCCATCTTATCAAACAATACACTAGAACATTTGTTAACATAAGTGTCGATTTTCTTTAAAGTGGTCAGCCAAGAAATTGACACGCGTCTCTTTCTTAACAGATACTTTGACCCTCCAAAATATATCAAATAGGACATCCCTAAAAAAGTTATATCAAGTTTTGAAGTCTAGAAGTTCTTTACAATGAATCATGTGTTCTCCAATTGTATTCAAGCATATCTTACGATAAATAGGGCAAACCTCTGCAATAGAAAATAAGGAAATCATAAGGCGATATCTAAGTATAGTATGAAACTCCACTAGTGGCATGTATTGGCCTAACCTATCAATAGGAATAACAAGAATTTTTTTTTGAGCTTGTGATGCTGGCAAATAATCAAAAACCATTTTCTTTTGTGTGCTCATTTCAAACTTCACGTCCATGTCTTGAACACTCTTACTAAAAATGATACTCGCCAAAACATGTCATGCTTTAGAAGGGATAATGTCCTTGCTAGTAAAAATGTTAAGGTCAAAATCTGGAATCGAAAAATGATTAGAAGTATAAATTAAAAGTAAAATGATTATATAAAAATACATTTATATAAAAGTAATTTCATCAATAATTAATGTTGCAATATGAATTGGCATGTCGATGAGGTTGTGTTATTTTCGATGCAATTTGGTTGTTTCTTACTGGTGCGAATTGGGAATTTTCTAGTGTCGTACATGCTTATTACAATTTTTGTTGTGGGTACTCTATATATCGATGAGTTTTACTTATTGCGATTTAGATTTCTTCTGTAATATATTTTTGTTTATTTGTTGGTTGTTTTATATGACTAATGTTGTTGACGTTCCTCCTACTTTGGTTGCTCCTCTCCATGATGGTTTTAGTATTAATATTCATAGATACCATATGAGACTAACTCACGAGTATTTGATCTTGTTTTGAAATTTAAAAATTTTCTCACCGCATTACATTTTTGCTTCATCTGCTCAAGGTTTGACTCCATATATCTTGTTAGGTACATCTTTTTTCATATGGATCTTTGACTCTGAAACTTCACATCATATGTCATATGATCGTAAGTGTTTTTATTGTCAATTATGATTGTTGAAGGTCTGTGGTAGGCATTTGATCAGTTTCACCTCTAATTTATCTCTTTATCATGTTTATTATATTTTTGATCTCACTTTGAACCTAGTATTTGTTAGTTAATTGCACAATTGTGATTACTCGATTATGTTTTCTTCCACTCATTGTCATGTGTAGGATCAAGAATCTAGCAGGCTTATTGGAACATGTCGTGGACATGGAGACTTTATGTTTATGATGAGTTGAGATTTCAATATATTGTTCCCTCAATGTCTGCTCCCATTATTGATTTATCATGTTATGGAATAATCAATACAGAATCAAATGATTCTATTTATACAACTCATTAAGGATTATGATTAATGTAATTAATTAGCTATTATTTTCTGTTCTTTTCTGTAATTAGAATTAACATTCATGGGAAATTAATTCCCTTGATTCTTAGGTCAAATTTCTCTTTCAAATCTTGCCTTATGTAGTCTATAAATACAACATATGCAATCTCATCAAACAGAAGGAAATATAAAATATATTTCTATATGGTATCAGAGCACGATCTGAACCATCCCTAACCTAGCGCCGCCAAATGATGGAGGATCCGAAATCTGATAAATCGCTCAAAGTGGAAACTGGATCATTTCTGACCAGTTCACACAAAGGGCTCACTCACCTCATCATAGGTCATAAATTAAATGTTCAAAACTATACCCAATGGGTAAGGTCAGTCAACATCTTCCTCGAAGGAAAAGGAAGGGAAAGCTACACTACAAGAGATTCTAAATGTCCCGAAAAAGGAGACAAAAAATTTCAGACATGGAAACTTGAGAACAGCCAAGTAATGCCATGGCTGCTCAATACCATGACAAATGAAATTGGTGAAAATTTCATGTTCTATGATACTGAAAAAGAGATACGGGATGCAGTGAAGGAAACATACTCAAATGTTGACAATACATCTGTCGTATTTGAGATTAAAAGCATTCTTCATGACCTTCGACAAGGAGAATCTTCTGTTATTGAGTATTTTAATATACATAACAAACACTTGCAGTAACTCGACATATATGAAGAGGCTACATGGTGTTGTACAGAAGATCAAAAGAAGTATAAGGAGCTGGTGGAAAAAGATAGGATTTACAAATTCCTATTGGGGCTAAATATGGACCTAGATGAAGTTCGTGAAAGGATCCTTGGAACCAAAACACTTCTCAAAATTCGAGAAGCCTTTTTAGAAGTGAGAAGGGAAGAAAGTAGGAAGAAAATCATGTTGGGAACACCCAACTCAGTTACGTACAGCGAGAGCTCTGTAATGGCAGCAAGAGGGAATCAGCCCCGACCACCAAAAAAGAAAACTCGCCCCTGGTGTGATCACTGCAAGAGACCAAGCCATACAAAGGAAACATGTTGGATCATACATGGAAAACCTTTAGAGACCAAATTGTTCAAATGCAAGGAGGGCAGAGGTAACACATCATTTAACAATCAAGAAGCTGAGGTATACTCTAACTCATCTCATTTTAGAAAAGAACGAATGGAGGCTCTTCAAAAACCCCTTCAACAAACCATTTTAACTAAAGAAAAAGGTGGTACTTCCATAGTGACTCAAAGAGGTAATTACTTACATGCTCTAAACACTAGTAAGGAAAAAACAAAATCATGGATTGTTGACTCAGGGGCTTCAGATCACATGACTGGAGATTTTACTTTGTTTAGTAGTTATTCTCCATGTCCCTATAACTATAATGTTCGAATATCTGATGGTACACATTCTAAGGTCATGGTAAAGGGTCAATTATAATTTCATCAAATATTACACTTGACTTTGTTTTGTATGTGCCTAAACTGGATTATAACTTCCTGTCTATTAGAAAGATTACAAGAGATTTGAAATGTGTTACTAAATTCTTCCCTAACTTATGTGAATTTCAGAATTTGGAGTCGGGGAAGACGATTGGTAATGATGAAGAATGTGTTGGACTCTACCTCCTTCAAGTGGAAAAATTAGAAGAAAAACTCAAGAATAATTATCATGTTGCAGCTATAGTTTCTAGTGATAATAATCTTGTAATGATGTGGTACTATAGATTAGGCCACCCAAATTTCATATACTTGGAAAAAATGTTTCCCTCTTTATTCATTAAAAAGAAGGAACATTTTCAGTGTGAAATTTGCCAATTGTCTAAACATACCCGAAACCATCACCCACCCCAATCCTATAAACCCTCCAAACCTTTTTCACTAATTCATAGTGATGTATGGGGACCATTACGAGTCCGCAACATTACAGGCTCGAGATAGTTTGTCACCTTTATTGATGATCACGCACGTGTTACCTGGGTGTTTCTAATGAAGGAAAAATCAGAAGTAGGGATAATTTTTGAAATTTATCATAAGATGGTACAAACACAATTCCAAAGCAATATTCAGATACTTAGAACTGATAATGGCCATGAGTATTACAACTTGCTCTAAATTCCTATCTTCAAAAGGTTGGAATTATTCACCAAAGCTCGTGTGTGGACACTCCCCACCAAAATGGAGTAGCGGAAAGGAAGAATAGAAACCTTTTGGAAGTGACTAGATCAATCATGTTATCCAAAAATGTCCCACTACAATTTTGGGGAGAAGCTGACCTTTCAGCAACTCACCTTATAAATCGAACACCCTCCCGTATCCTTAACTTTAAGACCCCACTCTCCACACTTCAAAACCTATTTCCAACCAGCAAATTTTTTCCTCTATTCCATTAAAAAATTTGGATGCTCAACTTTTGTCCATAACCTCAACACTCACTGAAGCAAATTAGACCCAAAATCCATCAAATGCATTTTCTCTTGGTTACTCTCCTCACTGTAAGGGATATAGGTGTTACTCTCTCCCATACCAAATTTTTTTACCATTCTATGGGTGTAACCTTCTTTGAAAATCAACCATATTACACCAAAACCAGTATTCAAGGGGAGCATATCGAAAATTTAGAATACCAACTTTTTCCTTTTAAACTAACTGAACATGACAAAATCTTACCATACCAAACCGACAACACTCAATCAGCCGAACCTATGCCTAAACCAGCTGAAAAATTACCAGACCAAACCTCTAACATTCAGCCGAGTGAAAGGACAAATGAAGCTATGACGGAAATAAGACCAATTATAATCTCAATCATATCTCAACATGATTGTGATCCAAAAAAAGGTAAGTGGAAGGGGTTTTGTTTTAAAAAGAGAAGGAATGAGGTAGAGTCAAGCAGAGCTCCAATGCAAGGCCATGAGTCAAAGCAGACTCTAGAAAATGAAGTTCCCACAGGTAATATTCTTCCTAACTCTGAACATGTTGATACAAAAAATATTGATATTCATATTGCTATAAGAAAAGGGGTTGAAACTTGCACTAAACACCCTATTGGAAAATATATCTCCTATGGAAAACTATCACAGAGTTACAGGTCCTTTGTAGCAGTTGTTGACAACATAAAAATTCCAAATAATATTCAAGAAGCATTGCAGAAACCTAAATGGATATCAGTTGTAAGAGAAGAAGTTCAAGCACTTGTAAGAAATGGCACATGGGAGATCACTGCTATACCAGAAGGGAAGAAAGTAGTAGGATGCAAGTGGATATTTTTAATTAAGCACAATGCTGATGGGAGTATAAAAAAGTACAAAGCTCGGTTGGTTGCTAAGAGGTTCAGACAATCATATGGGGTGGATTATAAGGATACTTTTGCGCCTGTTGGGAAGCTCAATTCTGTCCGGGTTCTACTATCTTTGACAGCAAATCTATATTGACCCTTACACCAACTAGACATAAAGAATGAATTTCTAAATGGAGTGTTAGAAGAAGAGGTATATATGCAAATTCCTCTGGGACTTGAATCACTTGGAACCTCCAACATGGTGTGTCGAATTTACAAATCTCTATATCGCCTCGAACAATCACCAGGGGAATGGTTTGATAGGCTAACAAAAGTTGTCAAGCAAGATGGTTTTGTTCAATGTCAAACAGACCATATTATGTTTGTCAAGCACTTTTTGGATGGGAATATAGCTTTGTTTATTGTCTATGCTGATGATATCGTAATTAGTGGAGATGATGATACACAAGTCAACTAGTTAAAGAAACTTCTAGAAAAAAAATTTGAAGTCAAAGACTTAGGACAACTCAAGTATTTTCTAGTGATGGAAATTACACGAACAAAGAATGGTATTTCAGTTTCTCAAAGGAAGTACACTATGGATTTACTTCAAGAAACAAATATGCTTGGATGCAAAGCTGTCAATACTCCCATAGAACAAGGAAAAAGGAGGGAAGATGAGAATGTACCAGTTAATAAAGATATATATCAAAGTCTAGTCGGAAAACTAATCTATCTAGCTCACACCAGACCAGACATTGGTTTTGCTCTAAGCATGGCTAGTCGTTATATGTCAAATCCAACTAAAACTGACATGAGAAATGTGAACAAAATTCTCTAATACCTGAAAGGTACGCCAAGCCGAGGACTTTATTTTTCAAAAGAACTCAAACAAAGGCATTGAAGTCTACACCGATTCTGATTGGGCATGATGTTTATCTGATAGGAAATCGACTACAGGCTACTGCACATTTGTATGGGGTAATATGGTAACTTGGAGAAGCAAGAAACAATATGTTGTGGCTAGGAGTAGTGCAGAAGCAGAATTCAAAGCTATGTCACAGGGTATTTTTAAAGGAATTTGGCTTAAGCGAATGCTAGATGAGATAAAAATTCCTACCAATCACCCCATGAAGATATTATGTGATAAAAAGGCTGCTATTAGCATTGCTAAGAACCCGTTATAACATGATAGAACAAAGCATGTGGAGATATGAAGGATAGAAAAACACTTAGAAAGGGGGGGGGGGTTTGAATAAGTGTAGCTTTAAAAACTTGACAGATAAAAATAAATTGCACAGTTATTTTTATCCTGGTTCGTTGTTAACTAAACTACTCCAGTCCACCCCCGCAGAGATGATTTACCTCAACTGAGGATTTAATCCACTAATCGCACGGATTACAATGGTTCTCCACTTAGTCAGCAACTAAGTCTTCCAGAGTCTTCTGATCACACACTGATCACTCCAGGAACAACTGCTTAGATACCCTCTAAGACTTTCTAGAGTATTCTGATCCACACGATCACTCTAGTTACAACCTGCTTAGATAACCTCTAAGACTTCCTAGAGTATTCTGATCCACACGATCACTCTAGTTCCTTACAACTTAATGTAATCAATTCTAAGAGTATTACAATTGCTTCTTAAAAGCTATAATCACAAACTGTGATATTTCTCTTAACGTTTAAGCTTAATCTCACTAATATATTACAACAGCAATGTAGTGAGCTTTGATGAAGATGAAGATTCTGAGCTTTGAGTAGAACAGAGTTTCAGCAAGTTAATATGAGTTGTTTTGTGCAGAATCGTTAACCTTGCTTCTCATCAGAACTTCATATTTATAGGCGTTGGAGAAGATGACCGTTGAGTGCATTTAATGCTTTGCGTGTTCCGTACAGCATCGCATTTAATGTTATACGCTTTTGTCAACTACCTCGAGCCTTGTTCACGCTGTGTCTACTGACGTAGCCTATAATAGCTTTTAACGTTCCTTTTGTCAGTCAGCGTAGCTTGCCACTTGTACTTCCTTCTGATCTGATGTTTGTGAATACAACGTTTGAATATCATCAGAGTCAAACAGCTTGGTGCAAAGCATCTTCTGATCTTCTGACCTTGAAGTGCTTCTGAGCGTGATACCATCAGGACTTCAGTGCTTCTGATCTCATGTCCTTCTGATGCTTCCATAGACCCATGTTCTGATACTGCTTCGACCATCTTCTGATGTCTTGCCAGACCATGTTCTGATGTTGCATGCTGAACCCTTTGAGACAAAGCTTCTGAGCGCTGAATTATGCATACTCTTTATATATTTCCTGAAAAGGAAATTGCATTGGATTAGAGTACCATATTATCTTAAGCAAAATTCATATTATTGTTATCATCAAAACTAAGATAATTGATCAGAACAAATCTTGTTCTAACAATCTCCCCCTTTTTGATGATGACAAAAACATATATAAATGATATGAATTTGCGATCAGAAAGAGCAGACGGCAAAAGACAAATTACACAGCTATAGCATAAGCATATGAATATGTCTCTCCCTGAGATTAACAATCTCCCCCTGAGATAAATAATCTCCCCCTGAAATAAATACTCGAAGAACTTTAATAAAAGACTTCCCTGATTATTTCGGTAGAGACGATCACATAAGCTTCTGTCTTCAGAGAATTCATAGCTTATGACTTCTGCTTCCATTGGACAGCTTCAGAACTAGAATTTCCTTAGATCCCTAGAACACTCACAGCTTCTGATTCCTGCTTCCATCTAGGACAGCTTCAGAACTTGAATTTCTTTGATCTTCAGAACATTCACAGCTTCTGATTTCTGCTTCCATCTAGGACAGCTTCAGAACTTGAATTTCTTTGATCTTCTGAACATTCACAGCTTCTGATTTCTGCTTCCATTTAGGACAGCTTCAGAACTTGAGTTTTCTGGATCTTTAGAACATTCTCAACTTCTGATTTCTGCTTCCCTCGGATAGCTTCAGAGCTTTGAATTTCTACCAACATCACTTCATGCTAGATTTGTATCAGAACATTGTTGAATGTACCAGAGCATCATCAGAGCATCTCTACATCCTGAAATGTTACAGAACAAAAACTAAACGACAAAAGTCAGCATGAATGAGTCAGAACATAAAATGTATATTAGAACACATGATATGTATCAGAGCCATATAGGCTAAAATAATGTATCAGAGCAATAGAATTTTGTCAGAGCAAATAGACAAATATGGATCAAATTCTATTATCAGTGCTTCTGATTCATTCTTCTTTCTTGCTTCTGATTTCTGAAGCTTGATAGCACTCAGCTTGCTTCAGTTTCCCTGAGCTTATTCTTTTTACAGAATAACACTTCTTATGGTTTTGCTTCTTGTGTTTGCTTTGAAGATTCTCTTCACTTCTTTATACCTGCAAAACACTTAAACCATATAGAACTTGCAGTTCTTGTTAGAAAATGCAACTGATTAATGCAACTGATTAAATCAAATCATTTATCACATATTTCTCCCCCTTTTTGTCATATCATCAAAAAAAACAAAAAAGATTCAGAGACAAACAAAACGAAACACACGGAGGAAGAAGATGATTTCATTGAAGTTCAAACAGCAGGTACAGAAGTACATGAAGATAAGTAAGATCAGATGCACAAAGACAGATGCAACGAAAAGAAAGAAACAACATAGACTCAATCTAAGATGGCCCTAGTCTTGACAAGATCTTGGCCAGCATCTCTTGAACCTCATTGTTGTGTCCATCTTGCCTCACCATGAAAGCTTTATACTCAGCATTGATTGAGCTTTGCTCATCCTGTCTCTTCTGAATTTCTTCCAGAGTCCTTGCAAGACGAGAAGATTCATCAGAAGAAGCTTCACCGCTTTCAACCACAGGAATAGCAACTTGATCTATAGCTTCCATGGATAGATCATTTGCAGGGATTTCCACAACAGGATCTGATTCAGCAACATGATCTTCAGCATCTGCTTCTTGCATGGAAGCATCTCCATATTCTGCAGCAGGAATTTCCGAGTCTCCATTCTCAAGTGCCTGAAGAATGGCAGCTAGATTCCTGGGAGCAGAAGGACCTTCAACTTCTGGTGGGTCAACAACTTCTGGAATGACCAAGCTTGGGTCTTTCTCAGAAGGGTTTTCCCTCAGATAGTCAAAGAGAGTCTTGAAGTCTCCGAGCAGAACAGGATAATCAGGAACAAAGATAACCATATCCCTGCATGGATTTGCTTCCATTTCAGCAGCCAGTCTTGCTACTTCCAATTCATCCACAAAGGGCTTCTCCTCAGCAGCAACACAATTTCTGAGAGGATGGTAGTATATACCATTATCTTCCTCCAGAAGGTAACCAGGGTAACCAGGGGCAGCAGCCACTAGTCTTTTCTGTACTCCCATTGCTTCTACTTGAAAATCCTTGCGAAATCTTCTCCAGAGATTTCTTGTAGAAACATCATCCAGACCATTTAGAAATGCATCCTTCAGAAGGTCTAGACCACTAATCACCTCATGTCTGAAAAGTTCCAGGTAGGTATAGGGTTCAGGTTCAGGCGGATTGAAGGTGAATTTGTAGTCAGGATAGAGAAGACAGTAAGGTTTGGATTTTCTGGTAGGTTAGGGATGGGATATAGAAGGTGGAGGTGCGGTGGATGAGGAAGAAGGGATATCTGAGAGAATGATTGATGAGGATGGAATATCAGAAATGATATATTGAGACGAGGATGGAGTATTTGTAAAGGGAATTGGTGAGAAAGATTTATCAGAAGGAGTTGGGGGAAGAATACTTAAAGGTGTGGGGTTTAGAATGGGAGAGGAGAAGGATGATGGAGAAGAATTTGGTAAGGTGAAGTTTATTTTTGGTTCAGATGGAGGTGATTGGAAAGATGGTTTAGGGACAGAAGGAGGTGGAGTAAAAACCTGTCTGGAGATTTGTACAGAAGAAGACGATCTGGTTCTGCGAAAGGAATCTCTAATCCTTTTATCTCTTCGTTCTTCAGAGTCCACCTTGTCAGGATCATAGGTGACCCTCAACTTCTTGGCTTTCTCAGCCTCATCTTCTTGGGCTTTTCTTTTTAGCCTAGCCTTTAGTTTCTTCTGATCCTTCTTCAGAAGATCAGCCTTGGACGGAAGTACTCTGCCACGGATCCAAGCAGGATCAATATCTGATTGCTTCCTAACACAATCTTCCAGGTAAGACTTGACAACCTGATGCAGTTCTTCTTGAAACAAGGAGGCAAAACCTTCAACAACAACTCTTCTTGAGAGAATGTCAGGAAAGCTTAGGCACACAGAAGGTACATTTTGAATGAGTTCTAATCTGAACAAATCCACACCATTAAAAATGGGACCTTGAACTACTCCAAGCAAATGGGATGCATTGAGTTTTCTGATGGAGTCCAGCACTTTGCTTTCAGTAAGAATGTCTGAAATCATTCTTCCAAACGGAATAGTCGTTCTTGAAAGATGAGGGTACTTCGCCCTTTCCTCTTCTCTTGACTCAAAGATTGAAGTCTTCAGATTCTCAAACAGAATGTGAGAAATGTTGATCTCAGTCTTTTTGCCAATGCAGAAAAGAGTGTGCTTGTGATCTGGACTGATGTAAGAAGAGGAGAGCATCCTTTTTCTGTGGTGAAGAGAACCCAGAATAATCTCAGCCCATACTCTATAAAATGGCTTCAAGGTGCCTGTGTTATTCGAGTCAATCCCAGAAGACTTAGAGATTTGTTTTTCAACTATCGACCAATCAACAGATGTGTGTCGAAAACCAGACCATCCTTCTTCATCATTCAGATTGTATAGCTTCCTGATCAGTTTTTCAGAGATAACCACTTCATGCCCTAGCACGAATGAAATGATGGCCGTTGGGGTAACCGTTGCATGTACCCAGAAATCCTTCACAAGATCAGGATAAATTGGACCAACCAATCTATTAAGGTACTTGGACCATCCTTGCTCAAGGATTCTTGCATCACACTTAAAGCCATTCGCTTTAAGATTGTTTAAGTCCACAGCAGTTTCACATAAAACCTCCAAGTCCTTCGTGGGTATCAAGCAAGTTTTCAAAGGAGCATATTCATAATTTCGTAGAAGAATTTGTGAAGAAGTAAGTCTTTCTTTTGAGGAAGATGAACAAGAGGAAGAGTTCATGATGATTATGCCGTAAGATTATAACAAAAACTAGGGTTTGAAAAAAAAACATATGCAGCGAGAAAAAAAATTGTACAACAAAATAGAGAGACGGAGAAAAGAATGAAGTTGAAGCGGGCTATTTAAAAGATTTGAAAAAAACTTTAAATCATTTTGCATTAAATGAGAAATGACATTAGGAGAGATAGCATGGTAAATGAAATGATTTAATACAGTTACCTAGGTCGGCGTCTTTTCAACTGCACGCTTCGTACTGACCGTAGAGACACGTGTTCATCATTAGATAATGGATGACAGGTGTGAAATATTCAATATGCTTTACGCCTTCTGATTCCGATCACTGCTTCTGAATTGATCAAGTTTCTCTTCTGGAAACACTCCTTCTGAAGTGTGCTGATATAAGTCTGAATGATCTTCTGATTCATTACTTCTGATATACACAGCTTCTTGGAGATTCACTTCTTTGTTCTGCAGCTTCTGATAAGACAAAACTGTATTTGCAGAAATTCTAAAGGCTGCTTTGTTTCATCAGAAACAAGTTTATCATCAAACCAGATATTTATTGATTCGTCCATAATCAATATTTCAATATTGTATATTCTGTAACATTTAGAGCCTTAAGAATAATCAGGAACGAAACATCAATGCTTTAGAAGCAAACATAACAGATGGTTCCAGGACTAATAAACTTTCTTTTCTGATCTCCTACGAATATAGTTTCTTCCACAGATTTAAGTACCAGAACTTGGAAGACAGTCCTTCTTCCCTTCAATTGTTGAGACCAACTTGAGTCCAGGTGACATGACATGTTGACTTTTATCTTCTTTGTCGCCAAGAGAATCTGCAAAAGAAATAGTCTTTTTCTTTGGTACCCACATCTTCTTGGGTCCTTTCTTGTTAGATTTTCTCAAGTTCTGATTGAACTTGGGTTTAACATTGTAAGCAATAGGAGGAACAGCATGATAATTTTTAATGTGAGTTTCATGATATTTCCTAGGTTGTGTCACATGCTTTTTGGTGTGTGTTATGTGAAAACTTTGAGCATGTGAAGTGTGCCTAATATCATGGGAGTGGCCATACTTGAACTGATCATACAATGGCTTGTATGTGAATTTCATTTCATCAACAGGTTCAAGTTTGTATGGGATTTCACCCTCAAAACCAATGCCGACTCTTTTGTTTCCAGACACAGCATATATCATAGAAGCTAGCTGACTTCTGCCAATACTTCTAGATAAGAACTTCCTGAAACTTAAATCATATTCTTTCAGAATATGGTTTAGACTAGGAGTGGATTTTTCTGAATCAGAAGGAGATCCAACATTATTGGATAATTTTAAAAGTTTTTCTTTTAATTCAGAATTCTCCAACTCAAGCTTCTTTGTTTCAAATTCAAATAGCTTTTTCAGCTTTTTGTATTTGAGACTGATCTGAGACTTGAGTTCCAGAAGTTCAGTTAGACCGGAAACTAACTCATCTCTAGTAAGTTCAGAAAATACCTCTTCAGAATCTGATTCTGATGTAGATTCTGATCCGTCATCTTCTGTCGCCATCAGCGCACAGTTAGCCTGCTTATCTTCAGAGTCTGAATCATCTTCTGACTCATCCCAGGTTGCCATAAGACCTTTCTTCTTATGAAACTTCTTCTTAGGATTTTCCTTCTGAAGTTTTGGACATTCATTCTTGAAGTGTCCAGGCTCATTGCATTCATAGCACATGACCTTCTTCTTGTCAAATCTTCTGTCATCAGAAGATTCTCCACGTTCAAATTTCTTTGAACTTCTGACGCCTCTGAACTTCCTTTGCTTGTTCTTCCAGAGTTGATTTAGCCTTTTGGAGATCAAGGACAGTTCATCTTCTTCTTCAGATTCTGATTCTTCAGGATCTTCTTCTCTAGCCTGAAAAGCGTTAGTGCATTTCTTGATATTGGATTTTAATGCAATAGACTTACCTTTCTTTTGAGGCTCATTTGCGTCCAGCTCTATTTCATGACTCCTCAAGGCACTGATAAGCTCTTCCAGAGAAACTTCATTCAGATTCTTTGCAATCTTGAATGCAGTCACCATAGGACCCCATCTTCTGGGTAAGCTTCTGATGATCTTCTTTACGTGATCAGCCTTGGTGTATCCCTTGTCAAGAACTCTCAATCCAGCAGTAAGAGTTTGAAATCTTGAAAACATCTTTTCAATGTCTTCATCATCCTCCATCTTGAAGGCTTCATACTTCTGGATTAAAGCGAGAGCTTTAGTTTCCTTGACTTGAGCATTTCCTTCATGAGTCATTTTCAAGGACTCATATATGTCATAGGTCGTTTCCCTGTTAGATATCTTCTCATACTCAGCATGAGAGATAACATTCAGCAAAACAGTTCTGCATTTATGATGATTCCTGAAAAGCTTCTTCTGATCATCGTTCATTTCTTGCCTTGTCAGCTTTACGCCACTGGCATTTACTGGATGTTTGTAACCATCCATCAGAAGATCCCATAGATCACCATCTAGACCAAGAAAGTAACTTTCCAGTTTATCTTTCCAGTATTCAAAGTTTTCACCATCAAATACCGGCGGTCTAGTATAACCATTGTTACCGTTGTGTTGCTCAGCAGAGCCAGATGTAGATGCAGGTGTAGACTTTGCACTTTCATCAACCATCTTTTACTGAAGCGTTTTTCTCTTCCTGAATCTTTTCTAAACACGGTTAAGTGCTTGCACCTTAGAACCGGCGCTCTGATGCCAATTGAAGGATAGAAAAACACTTAGAAAGGGGGGGGGGGGGTTTGAATAAGTGTAGCTTTAAAAACTTGACAGATAAAAATAAATTGCACAGTTATTTTTATCCTGGTTCGTTGTTAACTAAACTACTCCAGTCCACCCCCGCAGAGATGATTTACCTCAACTGAGGATTTAATCCACTAATCGCACGGATTACAATGGTTCTCCACTTAGTCAGCAACTAAGTCTTCCAGAGTCTTCTGATCACACACTGATCACTCCAGGAACAACTGCTTAGATACCCTCTAAGACTTTCTAGAGTATTCTGATCCACACGATCACTCTAGTTACAACCTGCTTAGATAACCTCTAAGACTTCCTAGAGTATTCTGATCCACACGATCACTCTAGTTCCTTACAACTTAATGTAATCAATTCTAAGAGTATTACAATTTCTTCTTAAAAGCTATAATCACAAACTGTGATATTTCTCTTAACGTTTAAGCTTAATCTCACTAATATATTACAACAGCAATGTAGTGAGCTTTGATGAAGATGAAGATTCTGAGCTTTGAGTAGAACAAAGTTTCAGCAAGTTAATATGAGTTGTTTTGTGCAGAATCGTTAACCTTGCTTCTCATCAGAACTTCATATTTATAGGCGTTGGAGAAGATGACCGTTGAGTGCATTTAATGCTTTGCGTGTTCCGTACAGCATCGCATTTAATGTTATACGCTTTTGTCAACTACCTCGAGCCTTGTTCACGCTGTGTCTACTGACGTAGCCTATAATAGCTTTTAACGTTCCTTTTGTCAGTCAGCGTAGCTTGCCACTTGTACTTCCTTCTGATCTGATGTTTGTGAATACAACGTTTGAATATCATCAGAGTCAAACAGCTTGGTGCAAAGCATCTTCTGATCTTCTGACCTTGAAGTGCTTCTGAGCGTGATACCATCAGGACTTCAGTGCTTCTGATCTCATGTCCTTCTGATGCTTCCATAGACCCATGTTCTGATACTGCTTCGACCATCTTCTGATGTCTTGCCAGACCATGTTCTGATGTTGCATGCTGAACCCTTTGAGACAAAGCTTCTGAGCGCTGAATTATGCATACTCTTTATATATTTCCTGAAAAGGAAATTGCATTGGATTAGAGTACCATATTATCTTAAGCAAAATTCATATTATTGTTATCATCAAAACTAAGATAATTGATCAGAACAAATCTTGTTCTAACAAGATAGACCGATACTTCATCAAGGAGAAAATTGATCATGAAATTATAAGTTTTAACCATATTCCATCATGCCAGCAAACTGCAGAAATTCTAACAAAAGCCCTTCCAAGGAACATATACGAGAATATCAGATCCAATATGGGTATGATAGACATCTACCACCCATATTGAGGGGGAGTGTGGAATAATCAATATAGAATTAAATGATTATGTTTGTACAGCTCATTAAGGATTAGGATTAAAGTAATTAATTAACTATTATTTCTTGTTCTTTTCTGTAATTAGAATTAGCATTCGTGGGAAATTAATTCCCCTGATTCTTAGGTCATATTTCTCTTTCAAATCCTGCCTTATGTAGTCTATAAATACATCATATGTAATTCTCATCAAACATAAGGAAATATAAAATATTTCTATACATGTCTTCATTTGAATTTATCATCCTCTAATTTTTATTTATGACATTTTCGTCTCAGTCATGTTTATGCATCTATATTAAAATAATTATTACCCTATACTAGAGCTTTAGGAATATTGAAAACGGGTGATATTTCTAAATGTTTGGGATGGGGTTGCAAAATTGTTATATTTTATGACTTTCTTTTTTCTGAAAGTGTTTATGTTTCCATATGCATATTTTGACTTAGTTCATTATGATATGTGGAGTCCGTCGCATGTTTTTACTAAAGGTGAAACTAGATATTATGTCTCTACTATTGATGATTATACTTATTATTGTTGAGTTTATCTGAAGCAAAATTATGTTGTGTTTTTTTTTTTTACATTTATCATATGTCTCGTGCTACAATTAAAAACTAATATATAATGTTGTTACAAAGTGTTTTCATTTTGAGATATTTGGAGAATATACTTCTAATAAATTATTTGAGTTACTTGCTTATGATGATACTATTCACCAAGCTTCTTGTGGTGACACTCCACATAGAAATGGTGTTGAAGAAATAAAACATCATCATATTGTTGAAACAAATTGTTCCCTTTTATTGGTTGTTTTACTTCCATTGGTGTTTTGAGGAGAAGTAATTCTTACACTCGTTCATGATATAAATTGAACTCTATGTTTTATCATCTCAGGTTTAACTTCCTTTTAAAATTTGTATGGTTATACTTCCGATAAATCTTCTTTGAAGGTCTTTGGTTCTACTTGGTTTGTCTACAAGTAAAATATAATAATTTGTTTCCTCACTCTATAATTTATGTTTTTCTTAGAGAAGGAGATTAGCAAAAGGGTTATCGATGCTATGAATATTCATGATTCTTATTTTTTGAAGGTTATTGGTTATACTTGTTTTGTTCTTCGTCCACAAGTAGAACATAATAAATTGTCTCATTGTTCTATAATTTTTTATTTTTCTTGGTTATGGAGATATTCAAAAGAGTTATTTTGTTATGATTGTTGAGGAAAAATATTTTTTTTGATGTTTTGAAGGTAACAAACTCTTGTGTAAATATAAGTAAAATAAGGCTTAATAGCCTTTTTGGTTCCGTTTATAAATTTTAGGGTTGATTTTGGTCCCTTAGCTTAAAAAAAGATCCATATTGGTCCCTTAACTCTTCCAGATGTACCATGTTAATCCTTTTCGTCAAATTAGTGACATAAAAACTCATAAATTTGTCGCTAAAATCGTCTCTAATTAGACGAAGGGACTAACATGGTACGTTTTGAAAAGTTAAGAGACCAATATGAACATTTTTTTAAAGAACAAAAATATGCCTCGAGGTTAACACACATGATCTAAAAGGATAATAAACCTTTAAATTAATGATCGTATTTGTTATTTAATGTGTGCTTTTGAGTGGAAATAAATAAAGCACATAAATATAAAGTTTATCATCAATAAGATGAGAGAAACAATTATTCTTAAGTTTATTATTAATCCAATTATCGCGGCCAGAAAAGTACAGAGTTGCCACCATATTTTATTCATTCCTAAGGAATAGGGGAAATAATGATAAAACCCTAAAGGAAAAGGATAAGACATTCATTGTAATCGAAAAAGGGTATGGGAATTGGTTAAGTGAGAGGAAGGTGTTAGACACCCCTCACTTCCCTTGTACTCAAGGAGAACCTTCTCTAGCCTAAGGTAAGGTGTGTTTGTTTAAGGAAATGTTTGCCTAGTTATTTCTTGCTTATATTTATTTACACAGGGAAAAGTATTTACAAGAGTTAAAATTGGAAAAATCACTTAGTGGATTCGCCTTGGTTTCGCAATCGTGTGCCTACGTATCTCCACAAAGGGATGGAGAAGTTAGAGTCTCCGTAGTTCGTATGTGTTAGGTTGGTTAATTTTATGGAACGATGTAAGGTCGCATTCGAGCGATAAACATATGGTTGCTCACGCAGTGAAGGCTTAAGCTTGTTTCTTGTTCGCATTTAATGGACCAAATTGTTCATTTTTTAAAATGATCTTTGATTTGAAGTAAGTCAGATAAAAAAAATACATAACCTAAATTTGATGGGTTAGTTGTCTTATAATGAGTAAGTAGATGTTTTTTCTTTTAATCTTTTTAATTTTTTATTACTTGAAAATTAAAATCTAACTAAAAATAATATGTTTGAATATTTACAAGAAAAAGAATTTTTTAATATTTTATGAATATTAAATTTAATAAACTAAAAAAATATATATTTCGTGTTTTTTTGAATAATGACCAAGTGGAAATAAATTATAAAAAAAATAAGCAATAATAGTAATCAATTAATTAAATTTAATAAAATATTTAATTAAAATTAGATGAATAGGCTATATGAAAGACGCAATAAAGAATTGAGGAAGTAGGATTAAGAAATCCACATATTGGCCCAAGGTCCATCCATAAACAAAACCTTAAAATTTCAAGAGAGAGGAAGAAAAAAAAGGTGGGAGGAAAAGACTAAAGGGGTGCCGCCCCCTGTTTGTATCAGCATCAAATATTTTTTCAAAATTGAAGATCAGCCACATATATCTCAACATGTGGCGGAACTTTTGATTCTAATCAGAAGAAGGTTATCCACATAGCCCATAAATCAGCGGCCGTCTTCAGTGCATGGTTGCTGAACTCAAGTTTTCCTTCTTTATCAAAGGATGTCGAGCGATACTCGATCTTCACAATTTTGTGATTGTCGATATATGGTAGAAGGTCCTACAATGTGTATTGTAGATCTTTAAGAGGGGTGTACTCGATGATCTTAAATTCTCTTGATGATGTATTGTTGGTAAAGTGAATATTTTCAACATGTCAAATGATATTCATTCTAGTCTTTGGTGTTTTGGTATGAAACAATATGCCAATTAGTGAGCTTATTTATAGTAGTTTGAGGCTAAATTGGACCTCACGAATCCTATCTTGTGACAGAAAACGTTTAAAAAATGTAACTCCGGAACCACCCATTATTCCTTTATTCCGGAGATGTATTCCAGGAATCTTCCCTGGCATAGCAAACAGAAACAGAACAGGCAGAAACTTGTATTGAATGCGGATTTTTTTGACAAACTACAAAATGTATATATAGACACCATAACACATTAATAAAATGCCACTTACAATAAAATGATAAACTACTTAAATGAACCAAAATCATTGTCGCTGGTCAAATCTATAGGTGGTATCCCCTTTGACTTTTCTTTATTTTTTTATTTTTCAATCTTGCTCAATTTGGTGTACTCTTACATCCTTTCAATAAATTGGTCCGACTAAGTCTCAGATTTGATTGCATAATAAGCAGCCCACTCCGGTGATGTAAGTGGTATATGACATCCTTGTTTCAAATACACTTGAACAAAATGTCGCGTATTTAAAACCCACCTAACACAGATGATATGATCACTGAGATTTGATGGTGGAACAATGCGTAGTAGGAAAAAAGTTTATGAGAAACTATATCTTGTAAGATCAATACATACTCTCTCATACGTACTTGCTATTAGATAACCCATCTCAATGAAGCGTATCCATTTATTCTCTGGTGCATGTCCACTAATGCAAGGTACAAGAGAGTGATAAATTTCTTCAACTTTCTCTTTATTCCCGAACACCCGTACGTGTATAATTCTTTATTGCTCCTCAACTCTTGGATAAGAGTATGTCGGACAAGTGTGTGATCCTCTTCCTCTTTACCGAGTAAAGCAGAAACAACAAAAAAACCATAGTTATCGTCACCCTTGACATTGACGATCCGTTCAATGTAATTGTGCACAAAAAGCGGCATCTCCTCAATGAATGATTTTTCTGGAGATGCATCTCCAGAATAATCTGACATGCAAATGTGACAGGTTTCCAATTTCCCGCACAATTTTACCAGAGTTACACTACAAGAAATACTTGAATTTGCCCGGGGAAAAACTCCTATAAAAAAAATAATGTTGCTTGGGGTAAAGCCCCTCGCAACGTTCAAATCTGAAAAAACAAAACAAAAAAAAATATAGCTTGGGGTCACCCCTCGCAAAGAAGAAAGAGGGAAAATTTAAATTTTGAAAAAACCATTTCCGAGGGGCATCCCCTGGCAATAGAAAATGGCACCGAAGTGTCAAATCGTTGTCAGTTTTAAGCCAGCATTTTTGTGAAGGGGCAGCCCTCCCAATAATTCACTATGACATTAGCGCCAGCTTTCCAGCTTCTGTACCCAGGATAGCGTGCTTTATAGTTTAATTAAATTATAAATTATTAAACTATATTTTAATTTTTATCTCTTCTTCAATATTCATCTAAAACTCTTTTCTCCAATTAAATCATAAACAATCCAAAGCATTACAACACATCTCTAAAAAAAGGGCAGAAGAAAAAACTATCTTTTATGTGAAGATGGTGGCCTGCAGAAGCAGAGGGTGGTTTCCGTGCGCATCGGTTTCGTCGATACGCGTTGATTCCGAATGGGTTGCTTGGTGGGCGTCAGAATAGATCTGAGAACGGTGATGAGTGGTCGCAGAGACGTTGTATTCGTGGAGGTCTCTAGGCAAGGGCGGTGTGTGCCGCGACACTAAGCTGCGATTCCGGCAGCGAGAACGAGTGGGTCTCCAATCTGAAACAACAACAACAACAAATTCCTTTCTTTTGTTACAAATTTTTCCTGTTTCAATTCAATTTCTTGTGAAATTTGTGCTGACAATGTGATATTGAAAGGGTTTTTAGTGGTGTTACAGACTTGTGTTTCTTTGAAGGTATGTGAGTTATTGAAGGTAATTTCATCCAACCCTTTGCAAGTTGTTTCCTCTTGATTTGTTATTGAGTTTACCAAAAGAATGTTTACGAAAGTGTATGAATTTTGGTTTGGATTATTTTTGTGCAATGAAAATATGTATAGTGAGAGCAAGAGATTAATTTGTGTAACGTGAGATTTACATTAAATTATATTTATTTTTTTTTTAATTTAGATTTAGATTTCCATTAAATTATATTTATTATATTTTTTAATTTAGATTTAGATTTATATAAAATTATATTTATTATATTTTTTTAATTCAGATTTAATTTTGCCTGGGGCATAACTCCTAGGAAATTGAAAACTATTGATTTTGCAAGGGACTTATTCCCAAGCAAAATATCTGACACATCCTAACCTACTACCCAGAGCCTACGTCTGCATGTTGCAGACTTGAAATAAGGGACAACGTTTAGCGAGGGGGTAGGTCCCTGGTAAATTGGCGATGTTCAAAGCTCCTCGAAAAATGATTTGCAACCCCCTGTTTTCCTAGGGGAGCGTTCCCCTCGCAAATTTTGTATTTGTGAGGGGTTTTTGCCGCTAGTGAGGGGTTAAGCCCCTGGCAAATTGACTTTTTCTTGTAGTGTTACATCTCCAAAATTATTCCTATTGATCCTGAAGCAATTTATTATATCACATTCCCGAAAATATGTCTCCGAAATATTTTTTTAATTTGACTCTAGAGTGACATCAAATTTACTCGCTTTTGTATGATGCAAAATGTGCGTCTGAAAATATATTTTTTTAAAAATTAATGAACAATTTTGATTTTTCAAAAGATTTTTTTACCTATATAGATGTAATAAGAAATCCTCTTAAAGGACTATTTAGGACCTTAATAAAGCCCAATAATACTTCAAGAGGTTTGAAAATTTGAATTAAGAGAAGAAATGTCTTTATAAAAGCTTTGGGCTCGTTATCAACAAGAAAAGTATAAAATTAGTTTTTGAAGGATGACTCTTTTCATAATACTTTAAAATTTTCACAATTAAATTTCTAAAAATTTGCTAGTGGTTTCATCGAGTGCACTGAATCGTTTGAAGTAATAAAACGGTAGAATGTCGAGAATCCAACTCATGCTGTTCTTTTTTTTTTCTCACAAATACTGAAATCAAATATTATTGAAAATTAATTTATAAAAACAGTTAGAGGGCTTTAAAAAACTCTTTTTTTAGAATACTATGCTTGTTATCTCAAGAGAGATACATAATCCAGATATTTGCCATTTTTATTCAAATAGTATATTCGGTCAACAAATACACATAAGCTCGATATTTGACATCGGCATACATTTATTCTTTTTATTTGTGTTTGAATATTCATGCACTCTTACATCGTTAATGTAATTTAGAGTGAACGATAAAATACATCTACGTAGATTGTGAATCACATCAGGTATTCAAAGGCCACCCTGGTAACTCCTACGCACAAAGACAACATAACAACATGTGGATCAAACAATACAATCTAATTTAATAAAACTTGATATTTAAGATCGACACTCTAATATGCGATACATGAGTTAGGTGCATAAAGCTCGATATTGTTAAGATTTCAAGTATCACATGGTTTAAAATTTGAGTTAGAAAAAGTCTTATATAGAGTGACATCTCTCATCGTTAGAGACTGAAGTCTATCATTGAAATTCTAGAAATTCAAGTATGAAAGTGCTAGACTAGGAATGAAAGAAATGTTGGATTAATAAGAGAAGTGGCTCATAGCTCCAATACTCACTACGCCAAATTTAAGTTTTAGCAGCACCCCTACTAAAGCGCTTCTAGTAAAAAGCGCTGTTATAGGTTGCACTAAAAACAAAATAAAAAACACGCTAAAAAAGCGCTCTTAAAGGGGGGGGGGGTAATGAAAGCGCTTTTCAAAAGCGCTCTTATAGGGGGGGGGGGGTATGAAAGCGCTTTCTAAAAGCGCTCTTAAAGGGGGTGGGTATGACAGCGCTTTTTAGAAGCGCTCTTACAGAATGGGCTACGAAAGCGCTTTCTAAAGCGCTGCTATAGGGGTAGGATACGAAAGCGTTTTTCTCCTAAAAAGCGCTGGCATAGGGGGTCCTTCTAAAGCGCTTCTCAAAAGCGCCCTCGTAGGTGTTTTAAAATAGAACAAATTAAACTTGCCCCAATATTTCTCAGTATCTCTTCTCCTTCGCGACATAACACAGAATCCCTAAATCAATTTCTTCCCTAAATCAATTTCAATCCTCCGCCACGACCTCCGCCACGACCTCCGCCACGACCTGCCACGACCTTCAGCCGTCTCCGCCGCTTCAGTGCAGTGCCGTCTCCGCCGCTTCAGTGCCGTTCTCCGTTCTCCCTCCGCCTCTGGTTTGCTGCATCCCTTTAGGTAATTTCTATGTTGTCTCTTCTGCTTCTTATTCATATTGAATCATCTGGTTCATATCATTCTGTATTCTAGTGTTCTCTTCTGCTTCTTATTCATACTGCTTAGATTTTTGAATATGCTGAGAGAGGATTCTGTATTCTAGTGTTCTCTTCATACTTTTTATTCATACTGCTTAGGTTTTAATCATTTTCAATTAAGCTGAAACATTATAGTTATTTTTACTAGTGTCGATTGAGTGGTGAAGTTGAGATATCATGCCGAAATATGACAATCGGATCGGTTATGCCGAAACATGCATCTATGGTGAATGAACCGGACGCTTACTTACTAATTTTCTTGTTACACTTGATGATATTATAACATGTCCAGGTGCATTTAGGGAAGAGAAATAGTAATTGATAGGATTGCATTTTAATGACTCTTTTTTGAAAATTCCCGGATTATATTTGGTTTGGAAATTGGATTCTTGTTGAAATATATTCATAAAAGAGTGAAGATAATTTGAGTGATTGTAGGTTATGTTGTGTGTAAATACAACACGACACCGACAAATTAGTGAAGATATTTTGAGTGCTATCTTATTGATTATTAAGATTTAATAGTATCCTTTGAAATTAACGATAGAATAACATTCTTATTAATTCAAAGCATGCATGCATGGAAAAGATATGTTAATTCTCGTTACTTTCGTGATTTAGTGACTATTAAAAAATCACTTATTTGATAAAATAAAAAGCACTTATTTGAGTTAATAAATTTTGGTCAGTCATCTTCCTGTACGTGTTTAAGTTATTCCACCTAGTGGTATTTGATAATTAAACTTCTTATAAAATATTATTAACTGAACCGTGGCCATCCTTATCCTATCTATGCTTAGCCACTCTTACTTTTTGAAATTGAAAGTGAGATTTGTCTACTTCTATTATATTTTATGGTACTATTTATAGGGTTTTTTTAATGAGAATTGCACACTGTTTCATTATAGATAAGTCTCAGTTTGAGGCTTAGCAGTACTAGTATTATCTCTTTTTATTAATACTTGAAGACATTGAGACACAACAACCATATATTTTGAAGGCAGTTCATAAATGCTTTCACAAATGCAACCACTAACTAATGTTTTGTAGAACTAGAATCCTAATATATTCTTATTCCTCTGTAGAGGGTAGTTTTTGGTCTTAATAATGGTATTGAACAAATAGTTGAATATGCTACAGTTTGCATATACTTCCTTCACTTTTATGATATTTGTATTTAAGTGCATCGTGTGTGTGTGTGTTTAATTTTACAGTTACTTTGAAGTCTCTGGTTTCTACTTGTACAACGCCGATTCAAACCTACCATCTCCCACATCAAGTCTAATTCAGGTTACTATCCCTTTCTTCTTGCTTATAGTTTGTTATTTTTTGCTTATAGTTTATTGTTTATGGTTCTATTTAATATCAATTTAGTGTCTCTCAACCAATTTTTTGGTTTGTGGACTTATATTACCTTGAAATAAGGTAATGTCTTCTTTAAGAAATCGGGTATTCTGATTAGGTATTCTATTATGATGATAGCTATTTATTATCTTGACAGAATTCCTTAGTACCTGATAGAGAAACCAAGAAGCATTTGTTTAGCTTAATTAAGACATGGATAAGACATGGATGAATTCAAACTGATTGTTGAAACAGTACGAGAAAGGGGTATGGGAATTCGTTAAGTTTGCGGTTAAGCACTCCGAAGACCCGCTTCGAATGCCGTGTCCTTGCTTGGGTTGCTGTTATGGGGGTAAGGTTGACGGGAAACAGTTGGGATCCCATTTACTACGGTTTGGAATTGATAGAAGTTATACATGTTGGACAATGCATGGTGAGAAAAGTAACGGGAATGCTGAGTCGAGGTGTAATAGGAAGTATGCTTCAAACGACGATTGCACAGACACATACGATTGCGATCGAGTCGAAGAGATTGCAGAAGCGCTTGAAGAAGATCTTGCGGATTGTCCCAAAATGTTTGAGAGGTTGGTAAGCGATGCAGAGAAACCGTTGTATGATGGTTGTTCAAAATTCACAAGATTGTCTGCGGTGTTAAAGTTGTACAACTTAAAGGCGGACAATGGATGGTCGGATAAAAGTTTCACAGAGTTATTAGCCCTTATGAAAGATATGCTACCAGAGGATAATGTTCTTCCCAATCGAACGTATGAAGCCAAAAAGATGTTGTCCTCTATTGGCATGAGCTATGATAAGATACATGCATGTCCAAACGATTGCGTTTTGTTTCGAAACGAGTATGCAGCGTTGAATGAGTGTCCTAAATGTGGTGCCCCTCGATATAAGAAAAAGTTGTCTCCTGCTAAAGTCTTATGGTATTTTCCTATAATTCCGAGATTTAGACGCATGTATCGTAGTGAGACCGATTCAAGACACTTGACTTGGCATGCAGATGAAAGAATTATTGATGGAAAGTTGCGACATCCGGCAGACTCACCACAATGGATGAAAGTTGATACTGATTATCCTGAATTTGGAAAAGAAGCAAGAAACCTTCGTTTGTCATTGTCTACTGATGGAATGAACCCGCATGGTATTCAAAGTATCTCGCATAGCACATGGCCTGTGATTCTTATGATCTATAACCTACCTCCGTGGCTATGTATGAAGCGTAAGTACATGATGTTATCAATGCTAATTTCTGGGCCTAAACAACCAGGGAATGACATAGACGTATACTTGGCACCGTTAATCGAAGATTTAAAGTTTTTGTGGGACAACGGTGTGGAGGTTTACGATGGGTATAGGAAGGAAAGTTTCAACTTGAGGGCGATGTTGTTTGGAACAATTAATGATTTTCCAGCATACGGAAATCTATCCGGGTACAGCAATAAAGGTCAAAAGGTGTGTCCCGTTTGTGAAGATGAAACCGATACGACACGATTGGATCTTTGTCAGAAGAATGTCTTTCTCGGCCATCGCAGATTCTTAAATTCTAATCATCACTACCGTGGGTGGAGAAAAGCATTCAACGGAAAGGCCGAACATGGTACAGCCCCGCCTTTTTTGTCAGGTGATCAAATTTTTGAAAAGGTGAAAGATGTGAGCACTCAGTTTGGCAAGCCTTTTGCACATTCACTTGTCAAGGGTGGGTGGAAGAAGAAGTCCATTTTTTTTGAACTTCCATATTGGAAGTCGTTGTACGTAAGACATTTCCTGGATGTTATGCATATTGAAAAAAATGTATTTGACAGCGTTATAGGTACGTTACTCAATATACCAGGAAAGTCTAAGGATGGCGTTAACATAAGGAATGACATGGTAAACATGGGGATGAGAACTGAATTGAGACCCGTGACGAGGAGTCCGTTGCATCACTAAAAGAGGTACATTTAAAGTGTTAACAATTAATCTGAATCTAAATCTGCATGATTTTATATTTTACCTAACTTATATGATTTTTAGGCATCCGCTCGGGAGTCACAACAAGTGACGCAGCAAGTTCGTACCGTACCACCCACTGGTCCTCCGAAGCCAGCGGGAAAAAAAGGCGGTGCTTTTGTGCCTCGGTACCGGTCGACGCTCGCAACAATGGTTGATATGTCCGATATGAAGGATGGTGCTTTACGTGAAATCGTTATGGATGAGAGTGTCTTCGGTATTGAATTCAAGTCACTTATTACAATTGATGACTTGGAGGAGATTTTTAAGCATGATCAACTAGGCGTCACTAACATGCACTCATAAATCCGGTAATATTCACTCATCCGATATATTATTTAATTAGTCCCACAATATAATTTATTTACACATTTCAATGAAAATAATCTAATGTTTATTATGTTTTTATTTAAGGTTGTTGTATGACAGAGTGTTGCGCGGGACTCCGTTGTCTAACAGATTCCATTTCGTGTCTTCCGCCCACTGCAGCGGAATGGCAATTGCTTCGGAACGGGAATCAGTTAGACAGCGATTAGTCGATAGATTCATGTCCACCGGCAATACAGAATGTCTGCATCTTTGGGCGTATAATACCCGACCAGTAGGGTTAGTTTCTCATTCTTTGTTCATCTAATCTCTGTTTCTTTTGTGTATAGCAAAATTTTCATATAACCTATTGTTTTTATTTATAGAGCACACTGGTTGCTGCTTGCTATATACCCTATAAGGGAAGTCGTGTATTATCTGAATTCGATAAATGGTGAATGGACCAATTATCCGGCCATGAAGGACATCGTTGATTTGTAAGTGGGATCGTTCTAAATATATATTCGTGTATATTTATATATATATTTACTTATTTGTGGGATTGATCTAAACATATGCTTTTATATATTTGTTAATTAGATCAATACAAGTGTTCCGAAGTCAACGGGACGCACAGGTATCCCGAACTAAATCTAACAACATTACTTGGATCCAAGTGCAGGTACATTATTTTTCACAATGTTGCTTATAATATATTTATGCTACTTGATAAAACAATGCACAACTATAGAATCTTATTTGTTTTTCTATGTAGTGTCCGCAACAGCGAAACAGTTACGATTGCGGATACTTTGTATTGAGGTTTATGAAAGAAATCCTTCAGGCAAATCAATTAGAGATTCCGCTCACGGTATGAATTTATAACTTAAGATAATTTCATATAATTTATTACATTTAACTAAATGTATCATTCATATTATGTTTTTGTTTTGTAGTACCTTGACGAATTCCGTGCTGCTGCGTACCCGAAGCTTAAGTTGGAAGAAATCAAAGAAGAGTTGTGTCAATTTTATATTAAGCGCTTTTTCATGTAGGATTTGTGTCGATTTGAACTATAATATTATTGATGTTGTAATGATGTATATATAAAATTTTGGATATTATAATGGTATTATATTAGTATATATATATTGTCTTACTGATGGCTGAAATAATATCGTCGAAAATAAATTACAGGTCGAAAATATTACAGGTTGAAAACATATTACAGGTCGACTGGGAGGATTAAATTACAGGTTGCACATTAAAATACCTCATTTAGCAACGAAAGCGCTTTTGAAAAGCGCTCTTAAAGGCCCACCTACTAAAGCGCTTCTTTGTAAAAGCGCTGCCAAAGATTAATAAAAAAGCAAAAAAAATAAAAAAAAAGCAACATACTAAAGCGCTTTTGTAAAAGCGCTCTTATAGGGGGGGCTATAAGAGCGCTTTTCTGGAAAAAGCGCTCTTAAAGCCCACCCTATAAGAGCGCTTTTCCAAAAGGGCTTTAATATGTTGCGTTTTTTTTTATTTTTTACTCTCACAGGGGGGCCTATAACAGCGCTTTTCTGGAAAAAGCGCACTTAAAGGGGGGTCTACCAGAGCGCTTTTTCCTGAAAAGCGCTCTTAAAGGGGGGCCTACAAGAGCGCTTTTTCCAGAAAAGCGCTCTTATAGGGGGGGCCTACCAGAGCGCTTTTAGAAGCGCTTTTGTTAGCTACGCCAGCGCCAGCTTTCACAGCGCTTTTAAGCGCTTTTAAAGGCTATAAAAAGCGCTTTTAAAGCCCTTCCTCGTTGTAGTGACTTCAAGATTTTTGATGGATATGTGGTCGAACCTCGCTACCCAGACTCTCCAACAAGTGGTATCAAAGTCTGATAGGTTCGGCGGGAGAGTGAAAGTGGATTCTAGTGTAGATCAAGAATCAAGATTAGGATGTGTAACTTACACTTGTGAGAGAGATTGTTGGGTTTCAAATATGAAAGTGCTAAAGTCTCACATCGTCTAGGAATAAAGAAAATGCTGGGTTTATAAGAGAAATGACACATACTCTCATTTTCTTAAAATTTTGGGTGGATATCTGACGTCAAAGTCTCTGAGATCTCTAACATTTAGCTCATTGATACTTTCGGAATAAACTCATATATTTATGCTAAATGTAAATGTTTAATTTTAAATTGTAACCTATTAATGGATTGAAGAGTTTGTTTAAATTATTAAATGTTTAATTACCGATATATTAAAATTAAATAATTTTAAAAATGAGTAATCACATAGAATAATAATTTAAATTATTAAGGTCAAACAAGAAGTAATCACATATGATAATCTAAGTGAGACTCATTCTTAACCATCTTTTAATTATTAATTTTACAAATTTTATCTTTCGTCATTAAACTTCTCAAACAAATCTACAAAACTTTCACAATTCATATTATTTCAATCATTTCGTTTGATACTAAGTGATACTCACCAAAATATTAGTTGTAACGATTTAGTACATTTGTTAGATCCCTATTATTTACAAAATATGATACACATAAGACATAAGGATGATATCCAACATCGACACAATAATGCTTTACTAATTAAATATCGATGTCAAAATTGGAACCCTAATAATGCTTTACTAATTAAATATCGATGTCAAAATTGGAACCCTAATGTCTTATCGTTAGCGGTACACATGAAGCTTGATATCGTTGGGTTAATTTATAACAACTAAAGACATATATTTAGAGGATTTCTTATCCCACCCTTTGGAGTTCTTATGTACCAAGTACGCTTCCAAAAATACATTCGGTTTTCGGAGATGTATTTCTGGAAAGATTTTTTTACTTAGAGGATTTATGTTAAACTTTAAAATCTTTTAGACTCTTACATATTAGATTTTTTTTTCATGTTATTCAAACTTCAAAATCTTTTAGACTCTTTTATGTTTTAAAGGATTAGAAACTTATGTAATGGTATGAACCTAAAAGAATCAACTCAATCATATTGTGGATTGTGTATCATCATGCATTTAATCTTCAAAATCTTTTTTTCTTTTCCTTCTCTTTATTAATATCTCAACATGCATTTAATCTATTATCATGAATAAAATAATCTAACTAATTCATTTGAGATTTAGAAATTACTAATAAATTCAAATAGGCAACTTTAATAATGCTAAAATATTAATAAGCATTAACATAATAATATCACTGATAATAGTCAAACAAGACTAGAACATAAATCCATTTTCTTTTTCACTTCTTTTCTAAGTTCCTTCTATTTTCAAACTAAACAAAAATAGTATAAAACTATAGTTTCAAGTTTTAGATCATTGTTTACTTAAACTTAAGTCAAAAGTAGGTGATAAGTTTGATTATGTTTAACTTAGAAAACACATCACTAACAAAATCCATACATGCATGATGATAAAAACTTCTCACCATCCAGTTTCTAAGAACCTTAAAAAAAGGAGAAAACAAAAACCAAGAAACTGAATCTAAATGGCAATTAAGGTACACCAAATAGTAGTTCTAGGGAAGAAGTTAGGAATCAGAATCACTTTTCATTCTCTTGTAGCAATTTTAACAGCTATTTTAGTTGTCACTGCCATATATTTTACTCAAGAAGGAAGAGAATGGTCTCATGAAAAGACTATCTTAGATGAATCTTTATCGAAATGTGACATGTTTTCGGGTAAATGGGTTTTTGATAATGAATCTTATCCTCTCTATAAAGAACAAGAGTGCAAGTTCATGTCAGATCAATTGGCTTGTGAGAAATTTGGAAGGAAGGATCTTAGTTACCAGAATTGGAGGTGGAAGCCTCATCATTGTGACCTACCAAGGTGATTTTATTTTGTTCCCGTCGTGTTGTTGAATTAATAAGTCGTATCAATGTTGATCAGATGACTCGTATTTTAAAATGTACATAGTAGTCATCTGGACAAATTGTTCGGTTCAACCAGTTGAACTAGAAATTGATTAGTTTGCCAATTGGTTTGATCTTGAATGTATCGTATTTTGGTTGAACTTGATCGGACTAGGTTGATTTAACCGATTTTATTTGTTTATCGATTTCCTTTTTATGTTAATAAGGTTCAATGCAACAATATTGCTTGAAAAGCTAAGGAACAAGAGGCTTGTGTTTGTTGGAGATTCACTCAATAGAGGCCAATGGGTTTCAATGGTTTGTCTTGTTGAATCTTCAATTCCTTCATCTCTCAAATCCATGCAAACCATTGCCAATGGTTCACTCACAATTTTCAAGGCCAAAGTAAGTAAGAAACTTCATCAACTAAAAGTTTCATTTTTTTTCAACAAAATGTTTTATGACTAAGTTTTTTGAATTGGCAAATTTAATGAAAGGAATACAATGCAACAATCGAGTTCTATTGGGCGCCATTACTCGTGGAATCAAATTCAGATGATCCGGTGAATCATAGGGTTCCGGATAGAATTGTGAGAGTTCAAGCCATTGAGAAACATGCTAAGTATTGGACTGATGTTGATGTTTTAGTCTTCAACACTTACCTTTGGTGGAGAAGACATGCAATGAATGTTTTGTAAGTAAAACAACTAAACAACACATCGCTTTCTTTCATTAATTTGCATATATCAATTGAAAATTGTTCAAAACACGGATAACGATCGATGCTTCTTCTAGAAGTTAAAACGTGCGGTTTTATTCATTCTGATATCGTAACATGATCAGTGGCGCTTTAATAAAAAAAATGAGTTTTAATATATCCGTATTTGTTTTCTCTTATTTTTGTCAAATTGACATTAATCGGGTTCGTGTATGAGACATTACTATAAAAAGAATCGTAAATTTCTAATTTTAAAAGCTAACACAAGTCGTCGTTAGAGTTTCAAACAATTTTTAAGTACTACTTCACGATGAACAACTTTAATAGAATATTTTCACCAAATATTGACTGATTGATACATTCCTACTAAACACTCTCTAGCAACTTGATTTTAATAGTGACATTGTAACTACAATTGCAGGTGGGGATCATTTGGTGACCCTAATGGAGTATACAAAAAGGTAAGAATGGTTAGAGTATACGAGATGGCCTTAAGAACTTGGTCGGATTGGTTGGAAGTTCATATTAATCGAAACAAGACTCAAATGTTTTTCGTTTCTATGTCACCTACTCACCAAAGGTACGTAAAACTAACTCAATACATAACACTTGAGCCGTACGTGATCCAACAGTCACAAGCTGATTTTATCTTCAGTTCGATTTTTAAAACATTGATTCAGATACTCCAGAGTTATCGTGTTATCGTGCATTAAGACTATATTGATACCTCTAATTGTAGGGCTAATGAATGGGGAGGTGTAAAGGGTGAAAATTGTTACAAAGAAAGAGATCAAATTATAGAAGAAGGATATAGTGGAAATGGCTCAGTTCCTAGAATGATGCAAGTGGTGGAAAATGTTCTACATGATTTGAAAACAAGAGGTTTGAAAGTTGAAATGCTTAACATCACACAGCTTTCTGAGTATAGAAAAGAAGGTCATCCATCTATCTATAGGAAACAATGGGAGCCTCTAACAGAAGAGGAAGTATCAAATCCAAAAACTTATGCAGATTGTATACATTGGTGCCTCCCTGGTGTGCCGGACACATGGAATGAGCTTCTCTATGCGAATGTTTTTAGTAGATGACACAAAATTCGATATTGCATGAAATATAGACTGTCTGATCTCGATTCAACGAGTGTTAATGTGATCTCGATTCAACGAGTGTTAATGTGCTAACTGTGTGAATACGTAAGATGGATGACGGTAGAACAATTAAAATTTCAATTTGTGTTTTTGTTTGGTTATATTGTTTTCACTTAATGGTGAAGTGTAAAGAATATTGTAATCTCTAATCCTAAAAGAAATCATAAATGTCTTAGTGTTTTTATAGTTTCTGATTTGTTATGCGTAGTAGAATACATATGGCCAGGAACTAGTAGTGATAATTTTTTGTTGCAAGTAACTTTATTTTATTGAGTAATTTTGACACTAAAGTAGTGTCAAATAAATGGAGTAGAATCTAGAAAATTGGTGTTTCATAAAGGATTTGAAGTTTTCTCTGGTTATCATAACATGTTAGTATTCTCACCAATAACAGGTTACATCAGATGCATTATTATTTATACCACTTGATCCTAGTGTGTTTTTACTTTGCACTCCCTTTAATCTTTCTCTTTTTTTTATGTTTTTTTTTCATCCTTTGTTTTATTTATTTTCTTTTTCGTTTTTTTTTTCTCTCTTTTTGGTAAGGTTTGATCTTTCATTTTGAATTTTTTATTTATTAATATTTAGAGACATAAGATAAGTGTGTTTTGAAGATGTCAACATAATTAGAATATCTAAATTGCACTTTGAGAACTTGATACTCTTAATTTATCTATAATTAAAAAAGTGGTAGTTTTTTTTTTTTATTTCTAGATTATTTACAAAGAAAAAGCCGACATGGTAGTGTTGTGTATCCCTTTTTTTTTTTTTTTTTTTTTTTAATTTTGTTGTCTTATTTCGGTGTAATTATCAAAACTAAAATAATTATTTTAAAGGATAAATTTTTTATCATTTGATTTTGAACAACACAATTCACAATCTCTTGTATTTGAAGTCATTTGGCCAACAAATTTGTCACCCCTACTTAACCTCAAAGGTTGGCAAACCAAATATATAATCTAGGTTTATTCTATTATTTGAGTATGTCGTCGGTTTATAAGTCATTCACTTCACAAAAACACGCTCATCTATTGGGGAGTGTGAACTGCATCAGAAGTATCAATGGACTAAATATTAAAGATTCAAGAGACATTGACACTACATAACCAGCCAAAAAATCTTAAGGTAACGGGTGTATATAGTTTTTTCTCTTATATATCCAGCATTTCCTGTATTTCTTGACGATGTGAGACTCAACCACTCATAATGAGACTTCTAATTTACACTTGTATCTCAACAATCTCTCCCCGAAAATGAGAGTTAATCCACTTATATGTTCCCCTCGAGTGAAAACTCTTCCATCCACATTCACTTGTATTGTCGTTGACACCCTTACCAGGTCACATACACTTCAACAAGACACGCCGTCTGACCACCACCATATCAAAAAGACTTTCGATTCAAGGAACGAGTCTCATATTCTAGTCACCGTCTCTGATACAATTGATAGGTCATAAGGAGGAACATCCACATTGAGTCGAGCAACACATAAGTGAGAGAGACTCCACATATTCATAAAAAACTTAAGGCACTGGGTACATGGATCCTTTTACTGATGAAATGCTTAAGCTCCATTTTTCTAAGTAATGTGAGACTTCCAACTCACACTTATATCTCAACATCCCGCTCACCGAGTCTAACTACACTCTAATATCACTACTCTAATATCACTTGTTAGGGAGTTTGAGGAGCGTCAGAAGTGTCAATTGGTTAAATGTTGTTAAATGTTTAGAATCTAAGAGATTTTGACACCACATATCGATCAAACATTTCCTTAATTTGTTAGATCTTGTGTCAGGGGTCTGCTGCAAAACATGGACAAGAAGAAGATGAAAATGGTATGATGAAAGTTGCACAAAATAAATTCCAAAGCGTGTGTTTACAATAAGCTTTAGGTTCGATTCGCCCCCACCAATTTATCTAAATTTGATGCAAATGGGTTAACCGGCGATAGGATACTTTGAAAACCTTAACATGAATCACACATTCACATTAAGCATATCGATCAAAGATATTTTACCAAATAAAGTTTCCTCATTTATTCCCGTGCACTAGAAAAATAAAGAAATGACTTAGATATAAAATTTGACTCTTGAAATGTATTAATTTCATATATATTTTCAATTTGCATTATATCTCTATTTATAGAGAAATTGGTGTCACTTGGTGAAGGGAAACAACCTTTAAACTATTGGTCCAACTATGCCTTAGTTGTCGGTTTGAGTCCGGACGGATGCGAGTTTTGGTCTTTTAACAATTTAACAAATAAACCAAAAAATTGTCCAAATCAAGTTTCGAACTTGTTACCTTTGAGTCAATATTAAAAGTACCACTCATTGCACCACATAGCCATTTAATTAATTTATTTCTCAAAATATATATTAATATATATATTTTGGAAATTCTCCAACATCATTTATAGTCAATGTTAGACTTGACCACTCACACGTCCACCCAACAATCTTATCCACATTTGTGATTCACCCAACATCGTTAGTCTCGATTCTTATTAGGATTCCACTTTTGTTCTCCTACCGAGCCTAATCGGGCTCTGATACTATTGGTTGGGGGTCTCTTAACATCATTAGCCTCGATTCTTATTAAGATTCCACTTCCGTTCTCCCACTAAGCCTAATCGGATTTTGATACCATTTGTTGGAGAATATTAAAAGTATCAATAGACTAAATATTCAAGATTCAAAAAACTTTGCCACCACGTGTCTACTCAAAATCTTAAAACAATGGATGTTTGAGTGTTTCTCTTATATAGACAATATTTTCTTCATTCACATACACTTGAATTTAACACCCTTCTATCATAATTCATACAAAAGAATATATTGATGTTAACATTGAATAAATTAAATCAATGGAGATGGAGTTGCATTATTGCTACCGTGAATTGATTTCTATAAAGCCCCTGTGAAGGTTTGCAACGCGATACAGAGCATACAAGCGAGTTTCTTATGGGGTGAAAAGGATTCTAAAAGGAAAGTGCACTGGGTAGCTTGGGATCGGGTTTGTCAGCCAATTGAGGCAGGAGGGCTAGGGGTGAAAAAGGTCGGAGTTTTCAACAAGGCTCTTCTGCTTAAGTGGTGTTGGAGGATTTTCAAAGGTAACAAAGCTTTGTGGACGAATGTTCTAGAAGCTAAATACGGTTCGATTCAGCTTATGTTAGGGAAGGGCGTAGAAGGTAGGAACCGTCGAACTCTATCAACATGGTGGAAAGATTTAGTTGATTTGGCTTCCGGCGATTTGGGCTCTGCTTTAGTTGGCAATCTCTCGTTTCAGCTTGGTTGCGGCGATAATACCTTATTCTGGGAAACTCGTTGGCACGATGTAGGCATCCTTAAGGAAGCTTTTCCTAATCTGTATGCTGTCAGTACTGTGAAGGGCAAGATGATAAATGAGTTAGGTGTGTGGAGTAACAACTCGTGGGCATGGAGCGATGTTGGCATCCCTGCGGATTCTCTGTCAGTGGCTTTGGATGAAGACCTTCAGCAGCTGACGCTTTTATTAGGGAGTACAGCACCGGTGGAGGACAAAGCTGACAGCGTTTTTTGGCAGCATGACTTAGCCAATGGTTATAGCGTTAAGGTTGGGTACGATTGTCTGGAGGGAAGATTGGACGTGTCGAGAATTGATGACGACTATTCAAGAGCTTTTCATATTTTATGGTCGTCCGACGTGCCGTTTAACATTAAGGCTTTCTCTTGGAAATGTTTTTTGAACAGACTACCAACAAAAGACATGCTGCTGAGCAGAGGTATTCATCTATCTAACTCGGACTCGTCTTGCGTTTTTTGCGCAGTGGAGGAGGAAACTCTGTTTCATTCTTTTTTCGCCTGTACTATTTCGAGGCTGGTGTGGGACAACATAGCACAATGGTTAGGTTTCCAATCTCACCTTGCTGTTAGCCCTTGGCAGGATTTTCTTGATTGGGTATCTTTAGCGAGAAAGGCGAAAGTCAAGAGAAAAAAGGAGGGTTTGATTTGGTTGGCTGTGGTTAGAGGCCTTTGGTTGAGGAGAAACGATATTATTTTCAACGGAGGAACTTGTATTGTTAACGACATCACTTGGGAAATCAAGTTAAAGGTTTGGAGGTGGTCGTTTTTTGGTGAAATTGCTTATTCCAAGTGTAACTTCTACGATTTCTGTAAAAATCCGTTATTTTACCTATCGTAGATTATAGTTGGTTAGTAATTTCTTCTATTTGAGCGTCTTTGCTCTTCTTTTGTAAGCGGGTTAGAGTACCCCTAGTACTCGTTCTAATATATTCCTTGCTTATAAAAAAAAAAAAAAAAAGTTCTACTATAAATTTGACATTCTCATTAATTTTGAAAAAGATCATTAGCAACTTTTTCATAGCAATTTATAATAAAAAAACGGAGAGCACTAAGAATCCATGATGTCAATTGTCAATTGTCAAAGTCAAGTTGCATTCTTAAATTCCATCTATCAAAAACACATCCCATGTTAGAGTTTTTGTTCTTTCAACCACTACCAATCCCCACAAAACCCACACCCATTAATTCTCATAACTCACAAATTACACATGAAACAATCTCAAATGGTGAAAACCAAAGTCTAAATCGGTCAAACTCCATTCTCTGCCATAACTACATCACTGAACAATCCTTCAAAAACTTCAATTTTCTCATTCAAAGTGTCTCATCAAATCAAAGAACCATGCTTTATTCAAAATAAAAAAGACCCATTAACCCTTTAACACAAACTATGCAGAAGATGAAATGGAACAAAAAGAAAGTTCATGTTTTTCCTTTTCTTGTGATTTTGTTTCTAGTCTTCATAGCATTCTCAACTCTCCATAATGGGAGCACCATTGGACAAATCCATGAAAACCCAAATCACATTCAACAAGAAGAAGCTTCTTTAGCTACCTATGTTAAACCTAATCTCTCTAATCACCTCAACAAATCTCAAGGTGAGTAATTTTTCAGTTCAAAACTTGCTTTGTGACTTAAAAATGAGAGCTTTATAGGTTTAACTTTGTGAATTGAGTTTGATTTGCTATGTGACTTTGATTTCTTGTGATTTGTTGAAATGGGTTTGTAGGATTTTTTTTCAGTTCTTAAACTTGCATTGTGACCTAAAAATGAGAACTTTATAGGTTAAGCTTTGTGAATTGAGTTTGATTTGATATGTGACTTTGTTTCTTTTGTGATTTGTTGAAATGGGTTTGTAGGATTTTCAGTTCATAAACTTGAATTGTGACTTAAAAATGAGAACTTTGTGGGTAAAACTTTGTGAATTGAGTTTGATTTGCTATGTGACTTTGTTTTTTTGTGATTTGTTGAAATGGGTTTGTAGGTTTTTTTTTTTTCAATTTATAAACTGTGACTTAAAAATGACAACTTTATAGGTTAAACCTTGTGATATGTGACTTTGTTGAAATGGGTTTGTAGGATTATTTTTTCAGTTCATAAACTTGCATTATGACTAAAAATGAGAACTTTATAGGTTAATCATTGTGATTTGGGTTTGATTTTCTTTGTTAGATTCTTTTTTGGTGATTTGTTAAAATGGGTTTGATTTGAATTTTACTATTTTAGAGGTTTTGGATAGATTCAGTAGATGCAACTCTACTACAGAGTATACTGGTAGAAAAATTGCTAGGCATGGTGATTCGAAGAGTTCCATTCGCCGGAGAGTGAGTGATAAAAGTTGTGATGTTTTCTCCGGGCAATGGGTGTATGATAATGCTTCGTATCCATTGTACAAGGAGTCAGATTGTCCTTATATGTCTGATCAATTGGCTTGCAACAAGCATGGAAGAACTGATCTAGGGTATCAACATTGGAGATGGCAACCACATGATTGCAATTTGAAAAGGTGATTTCTATTTTTAGCTCTATTTTATTTTTAGGGTTAGTTGTGAGCATACTTAGGTTGTGGTTTTGTTGATGGCATGAAGACTTGTTTGGATTGAGTTATTTGAACGTTACACCGACACAAACACTTGCTAATTAAACTTGTTTGAGAGAGTTTTATGGAAACCGTTTATTTTTGAAAACTATATCTTATATGAAAACAATTTGAATCTCTTTTATCTTTTGATATAGACATCACTTATTTGATAAGTGCTTTGCTATAAGAGTTCTTAATTAAGTTCTTTAACCAAAAATAAACTAAGTTGTAATGAAAGACCTAATAAGACTTTTAAGGCTATCAACTTATAATTAGTTTTTGAAGTTGATGCATAACGTAGATTAAGTTTTGTATAGTTCTAAGTAGAATATCACATGTTTTGTTGTTATGTTGTCTGTCGCGTGCTATATCGGTGCTACATTGAAATAGCATAGTAGTGCTCGGCTTCAACACGACACTTTTGGTGTGCAAGCCGCCGTCAGCAATAGTTGTTGTTGCAGCTCGAAACCCCTATTGCAGATGCTATTAGGATTTCGGGGATAAATTCCTCAAATACTTTTTCTTTTAAAACATTGTCTTTCTTAAAGGTATAAATTTCAATCCGAACCTTTTCAAGAGTAATGTTCTATTCATTGTGTTACAATCTTGCTCACAAACAATCAAGGGAAACATATAATGCTTTCTATCACCAAACAGGCCCTACATTTTTTGTGACAAAATAAATTATCAGGCTTCACAGCTTCACGGATTTCTTGTATTAAACAGGTGGAATGTGAAGGAAATGTGGGAAAAGTTGAGAGGTAAAAGGCTAATGTTTGTTGGAGATTCTTTGAATAGAGGGCAATGGATATCTATGGTATGCTTATTACAGTCAGAAATTCCTGCCGATAAGAGATCAATGTCACCAAATGCTCATCTCACAATTTTCAGAGCCGAGGTATGAATTAGAATCCGTATCGGAATCTTCTGCATGATGTTTTTGAATGTAGTTCCCGATACTAAGTTCTCGCGTACATATTACGCCGATTTTCAGGAGTACAATGCAACTATAGAATTCCTCTGGGCTCCTCTTCTCGTTGAATCTAACTCCGACGATCCAGTAAATCACCGACTAGATGAACGGATAATTCGTCCAGATTCAGTTATGAGGCATGCGTCACTGTGGGAGCATGCTGATATACTTGTTTTCAACACATACTTGTGGTGGAGACAAGGACCAGTTAAGCTATTGTCCGTACCAGTTCATTGGTACTCAAGGGATTCATTCGTCATTCGTCAACTCTATTCTGTTGGTTGATATTTTGATTTGTACTTTTGCAGATGGACCGATGAAGAAAATGGAGCTTGCGAAAAGTTAGACGGACAAGAAGCAATGGAGTTGGCCATGGGATCATGGGCAGAATGGGTATCTTCTAAAGTCGATCCGCTGAAGAAGCGTGTTTTTTTCGTGACCATGTCCCCGACACACCTCTGGTAAGATTCCTTTTGCATAAACGCAAGTTGATCGTTCTAAACTATTCAACTGAACATTTACTCATTCAGGAGCCGAGAGTGGAAGCCGGGAAATGAAGGAAACTGTTACGGCGAGAAAGAGCCTATTGACTTCGAGGGCTATTGGGGAAGTGGATCTGATTTACCTACCATGAGCAGTGTAGAGAAAATCCTTAGCAGTTTAAATTCAAAAGTTTCTGTTCTCAATGTTACTCAACTTTCGGAGTATCGAAAAGACGGGCATCCTTCAATTTTTCGTAAATTTTGGGAGCCTCTTCGTCCGGAACAGTTGTCAAATCCTTCGTCTTACTCTGATTGCATACATTGGTGCTTGCCAGGGGTACCGGATACGTGGAACGAGTTACTGTTCCACTTTTTATGAAATCCATTACACAATACAATTTTGTTCATTGACTATGATCATTATGAGTATGATAAAGGGGGAGAAGAGATCAAGAGAGTCTACTGAAAATAATTAAGGGAAATATGTGCTCATATGTGTTGTTAAAATGTAGCTTGATGTAGAAAATGGAAGGATAAGAAACCAATCTTTTTAATGTAAGTTATTCCACTTCTATGCCTCTTTGTATTAGAAGTTTTGAATCGAATGCTTGTGTAGTGCAGTGTTTGCTTCACAAAATCAAGGATACAGGTATTTTCACATGATCTTCTATGTGCTAGTAGTTTGGATCTTTTAAACATATGCACAAAGTAAGTTAGTTATAGCCTTGTGATTGTAGGTAAATACAATGACAGACAATCTTTTGTATCTCGATGGATCAAAGTTTGAAAGTCCTTTTGCTAAGACAAGTTTGTTATTTTGTTCCGTTTGCCACATTAATTTGATATAGTTTGAACCCTTTCGCTACCGGAGTTTCGTAATAACAATGACAACATCGACTTTTGAAGTCTTCTTATTGTACCATGTTGATTGCATCATGATATTAATATATTTAACATCGCTACTCATAATTAATAACTAATTCAACGTATTCTTATTATTTCTTACTAACCAAACAAATTTTTCTAGAATTAGTTCTATCTTTTATAATAAAAGATAAATCATGCAATAGCCATGTACAAAATACAAATAGTATGATAACTTGACAATCCAAAAAATCCCCTCAATCTCTCGTGATCCTTTTGAAGAGGCCTTTCTTGCCTCACTTTTGCAGTTAGGGCTTAAAAATTTCATTAACAATAGTTTGAAAATTTGATGGGGCATTAGATTACCCAAATGACATCCATAGATACTCGTCTTCATTCATTCTAAAGATTCATAACTTCAGAGGTCATGTGCAACACTTTACAGGAACACGTGATAGTTGTTCTTCCAAACATGCCCCGATGAAAATTATCAATCACAATATCAGTCAACCTTTAAAAGGATGAATTATGATAAGTTACACCACTAACACTTTCCTCCATGGATTATGTTAACACTTTCCTCCATGCATTATGTTACAAAAACAGAATTAGCGAGAGATTTGAGTTGACACACTGACATATGTGGATGGTGGTTCATCATTCCTTGATTGATGGGAGTTACGAGTACCCTGTTGAGAATAATGTAAGTGAGAGTGTGGATAATAGTCCCCCATTGAAAATGTATGTGGTGACTTGAGTATATATATATATATATATATATATATATATATATATATATATATATATATATATATATATATATATATATATATATATATATATATATATATATATATATATATATATATATATATATATATATATATATATATATATATATAAGTGGGAGAACTCACTCACCTATCACCTTAAGGTTTTAGGTGGAGAAGTGGTGTGTCTCCCACAAAGGTGTGTTGCTCGAATGGAATGTCTCGAAATTAACAATGCTCCCGAACTCGATCCTACCAATTCCCTCCCAACCTAAGTTGAAAATTCCAGTAGTGTATTTAAAAAGTTCGCATTTTACCCTATCCGATTTTTTAAAATTTTTACCGAATTGCATGAATTTTTACCTATTTTTGGGGAGATCTATGAAATTTGACTGGATTTTTAGAGAATCTAATAAGTTTTTACCGAATTTTTTGAATAATACTACTGGATTTTTTTAAAAGAGATGAGTTTGTCGGATTTTAAAAAATCTATGTGTTTTTATTGAATTTTTCAAATAATCTATGAGTTTTTATTGTATGTTTCAAAAAAATTCTATGAATTTTTATCAAAATTTTCAAAAGAAATATAAATCACCATATTTCTTAAAAACAACTAAGTTACTGGATTTTTTCGAAAAGAATTACAATAATGATAATTTTGTTTATTATCTTGCATGTTTAAAAATGAACTAAAATTTTTAAAAAAATCAATAATTTTTTCTACTCATCGGTTCTTATTAAAAAACCGATATAAATGCTTTAAAAACTTTTAAAATACACTACCAATTTTTTTAAATGATACCATATTTTTTTACTGACTTTACTTAATATCTCGTTCGAAATATTTTGATAAAAATTTATCAAAGATAACTTTGTTATTATATGTTAAATTTTGATGGTGACAGGATAAATTCTTCTCATCCATACAGATCATCACCAGAAAAGTATGAAACCTTCAACCACATCATACGATCCAAACTCATATCTAACCTTCCTTTATGTTTCAACATCCTCACAAAATTGTCACCGTCCTCTCAAACGATTATTGTTGTTCCGCATGATCAATACATGCAATTTGGCCATAGCATCATCTAACAACTAACGGTTCTCGAGACAGATATGCTTCAAAAGTTGTTCCAAGCTCTAAATATGTTCCATCATAGTAATAACGTGCTTCACAAACAATGGAAACATAGTGGGGGAAATAACTGAATTACGAGGGAAATACATGTATACCACTATCAATGAAATAATAAATTAGGGAGAGTTTCTTATTACCAGACAAATGTTGTAAAAACTGGATGCAAAAATATATCCTGGGAGGAAATGAATGAAAATGTTGTCCCTCTTAAAGAAAGAAAGAAATCTCAACAGTCCCTAGTTTTCAAATCACAAAAATGCTTCCTAAGCCCTTTTGTTTAATTAGGTTAGAAAATATGATTTAATATAAACAAATTTTTTAATTCCGTTGTTTTATTTTTTTTTTTTAAAAAACTGATTTTATAGCGTAATTATCTTGAAAAGAAATTTATAAAAAAAAAATTTATTTAAAAAAGCTTCAAATTAAACATTTGATTAAATAATTATTTTAAGTAATTCATCTTTTTGCTATAATTTTTTTTGGATACTAAAATTTCTAAAAATCACTTAAATTTGTAGTTATTTTAAATAATTTTTCATAAAAATCATTTTTAGGATACACCTTTTTAAAATAATAGTGATTTTGATTATGTTTTGATTTTCAATAATGTATATTTATATTATAGAATGTCAAAATTACTCTATCAGCTTATAAAAAATGAATTAAAAAAAATTTGTAATATTTTAAAAAACGTTTTTAACAAATTTATTTTGAAAAATATAAAGAAAAAAAATCCTTTTCTTTAAAAAAATAAAACAAACAAGCCTTAGTATATTCGTTGAAATCTCATTTTTCACTCCATTAACTTTATGACTTCGTGAAAGTTGGTTATGAAAAGTGATCTCTGATGCCAAAGAGAGGTTCACAGTGAAGACAGCAGGTAAGTAGAACAAGAAATTGAATACCTGACCCTCTTATGAAAAGTGATCTTTGATGCCAAAGAGAGGTTCACAGTGAAGACAACAGGTAACAAGTAGAACAATAACTTGAATACCTGACCCTCTTATGAAGAAAGTATTTACAAAGCCCACAACACTAGGCCAATGTCTTTTGTTTTGTAATGGATTCTCAGGGCCAAAACTGAAGAGTGGCAGAATCTTACTTGATCTCCTGGTTCAACTTTCCGTGAACCTTAGAAGGTGCAAAAGGCACTTTCCCTTAGAGGAGCACGTGGGGAAGAAGCTCCTAAATGGTTATGGCCATTTGGACCATTCAGTTGGGCCTTTATTGTAACAACCTTGGACTGGACCCTGCTCAACGGTGGGGCAGCCATATGTCAAGTCTAGAACAAAAGTATATTATACAAATTGTGAAATAGGATATTTAACATTTTACTTGGATACTAATCTTTCACAATTGGTGTTTAGATAAAAAATTATATCAATAATAGTCCTTGAATTACTCTGGTTGTTTCCTGTTTCTTTAAATGTAAATTACTACCTGAGAAAATACAAAAAGGTAGTTAAAGACTCTATAACATCCAAACATAGCAACCAGCTATGTCACTAGGGTTTATAATAACGCGACACCTTAAAAGGTTAGGAAGATCGTCTCTAAAAAGATTATAAGAGAATATAATGAGCTTTTAAAGAGTCCAAATCTCCCAAATTAGAGGCATTACATACAGACATTTGGAGAAATAACATCATAATGTTGCGATCGGGAGGGGGTTGGAACCACTTGAAGGCAGAACTGACCCCTGAACCGGACTAAATCGGTGGTGATAAAAAAAAAACAGTCTTAATAAGTAAGTATAGGCCACTTTAACATAATACAAACTAGCATTGCCATGCAACAACACCACCTATTGACATTAATAGAGCAACTAAAATCCTTAATGATAGTCAACATGAAAACAACAACGTCATGTTTCCAAACAAACATATCTCTCCCTCACCTATGATCCCCGAAACAAACTACATTGGTAAAATATTTCGACTCCTCCACTTTCTTAATGCACTGAAATGATACATGGTAAAGCCCTAGAAAAAGGAATTTAAAAGGATGTTTCCAATCCACGATTTGTCCCTGAAAGATGTAGAAACATTGTTACTCAACTTCATGGATAAACCCTTCATGAACCAATCAATAGTTGCTTAGAGATCGATACCAAGGAGTGATATCCCATTCTGTCACATCGAGGTAGATCTAAAACCTTTATAGATGTTGAGAATAATAATTCAAGTATGAGTTGGAGTCCACATTGGTTATAAATTTGGAGACTTGAGCATTTATAAGTGAAAGTACCCATATACCTATCATCTTAAGGTTTTGGGTGAATTTGTGGTGTCTCTCTCACTTGTGTTTTGGTCTTGGCCCAAAGGTTGATGCTCCTCCTTATGAACTAAAAAATGGTATCAGAGAGGTTCCCTGTTGAAATGAAATTCCCAGTAAGAGGTGTATTGAAATGCCCAAAAAGAGGTGAAAAAGTGTCAACGACTATACATATGTATATGGACAAAAAGAGTTTCCACTTGAGGGAGAGTATATGGACAAAAATAATTTCCACTTGAGGGTGAGCGTTGCGGACTCACACTGGAGACTTAAGCATTTATAAGTGGGAGAATCCATACACCTATCATATTAAGGCTTTGAGTGAATATGTGGTGTCTCTCTCACTTGTGTGTTGCTCTTGAGTCTTGACCCAATGGTTAATGCCCCGTCTCATGAACTAACAATACCTACCCTTGTGGCAGATAAGACAACACCTGGCCCATATCGAGCAGAAAAGGATATCCATCTAGAAACTTTCACCATGTAATAATCTCTATCTTCTTTTACCTACAATTGTCAAATTAACCCCACACAAATCCTGAAACCCTAAACCTCGTTCATTCTTTAGCTAAAAAATATCCCTTAGGCCACCCAAAAAAATCTTGTTTTTCCTAAGATTCCTTCCCGCAAGAATCCCATATGGAGACTAGTCAAATTTTTACAAACTTTATCATAAATGTTAAAGAAAACAAGGATAAAGTTTGAAATATAGTTTATAAGGACGTCTCGATATCCAAAAATAATGTATATACTATCCCATGAGTCATATATTTAAAAAATACTATTGATAAGAGGTCTTCAAATAAGTTATTGCCAGAGATTAGTATCAATTGTGAAAGTCAAATCTTCTAAAAATACTATTGATAAGAAGATAATAAGGTTATAACAGACCAATACAAGGGGTTAATGTATACACTAACAAGAAACTAAATTTCCTATAATTGTGCAACTCACACAATCATCTAATAACTAACCTAAAATTATTTATCTTCTAATATTTTCTCAATAATAATATGATGCCAAATAGGTATTGTGAGACTCCAATATGGTATCATCCTAACAGGCCTTTTCTATTTTTTTCCTCCCTTCATTTTCCTTTCCTTCTTTCCTCTCGCTTCGCTTCATTATTGAATTTCTTTCTCTCTCTTCTCCTCTCCTAAAACCCTAATCCTCTTCTTTCTCCTTTCGTCCAACCCTTCTTCTTCACCGATCAATGGCTGAGTCAACCTCTTAAAACTTCTCCAGTAACCGTTCCAACCCTTACTACCTTTACCCCAATGAAAATCCTTTAATTGTTCTTGTTATGCTTTCTGACCACATCAATTACAGTTCTTGATCTCGTGCCATGAAATTTTCCCAAATCTACAATAAAAACTTTGTTTCATTGATGGAACCTTCATTCAAATTTATATATGTCATTCTCTCTACAATACATGGTATCACTGCAACAACACAATTTATCTTGGCTTCAAAGTTTGATCTTAGTAAACATTGTAAATCAATCTTGCACCACTGAACCAACCACTTTATCCCAAGATAGTAAACATGATTTTGGGTCCAATCCATGCAAACATAATTACAAGCTCTTTAGCTCAACAATATATGGACAATTGTTGAACTTCAACGTAATAAAACTCTTTTTGGATATAAATGGATTTACAAAATTAAATATCTCATTGATGGTAGTATTGACAAGTACAAATTAGACTGATTGCAAAATGTTGTGAAGACAAGCCTTCTACAACTTTATTTTGATGAAGACAAGCATTCAATTGCAAAAGGAATGGATCAAGTATAGTAAAGAGAACAAGATTCAAGTATTTCTTAAAGTGTTAAAGCTTGATTAATCTAAAGAAATAAGGTATATGGCATACAAGTCTTTTAATGCATAAACAAATGTGTTCAAACATCCATACATCTCCTATGAACTCTATAAAACATCAAAAACCTTCCCAAACCTTTAAAACCAAGTTTTTTTTTGAGTTGTTCACACATAGGAACCGGGTTTCACTTTGGAGGAATTGGTTCCCCAGGACCTCTGCCACCTTATTTTTACGCTGAAAGGGATGGGAACCGAGTTCCAGCTTTTGGGAACCGGTTCCCCATTTCAAAATTTAAATTCTTTTGTAACGTTGGGTTAGGGAACCCGGGTTCTGATTTATGGGAACCGGTTCCCTTGTGCGTATTTTGAAAATTTTTATTTTTCTCCAACAACTTTGTGCCATACCTATTCACCCTTTATCTTTGCAACCTTCCATAGATTATGACCATTTGTAGGGGTATCTTAGAGGCTATAAAACTCAGAATTTGAGAATTATCAAACAAGCTCTTTCATTCATATAATTCAAACAATTCAAGTGATCATATCTTTCACAAAATTACCAAGTGTTTATACTTCATTTTCATTGAAATTTTGTGCATATAACCTTCACTCAAATTATCAAAGTTTCATATCATACAACCATTAAACACTTGTATATCATTAAAGGAATTGTGTGCTTGAAAGGGAACATCAATCAAGTGATTGATATATTATTCATCTTCAAAAACTCGTGTAAAAATTCAGACATATTGTTGTTTACTTATTTTCCAAGATTGTTGGAATTAAGTGTGTGCATTGAAGAGGATTATTCTTCTTGCACTTAGTGTTGAAGATCTTAAAGGTTTTAAGAGCCTTTGATCTTTCTATAGTTTAGATAGTAAAGCATCAGATTTAGTGTGGATAGGCTTGTACAATCATTCTAACTATAGTGAAATCTCTTTCATGTTGAAAGGGAACTGGAGTACTCTCAGACTATGAGGGGAACCAGTATATATCGTTGTGTCGTTTATCTTTCTGCATTTTATTGCTTTATTCTCACTTAACCAAACCAGAAAAATAAGAACATACATATCTCTAAAATCAGAGATTTTTAAGAACCTAATTCACCCCCTCTTAGGCACATTTCATACTTACAATTGGCATCAGAGCAGGTTATTGGTAACTTGTTCCTAAAAGATCCAGATAGCTTCCGTAAATCAATATCTGGTATTTAGAGACGGTGGTAGCAACAAAAAACCTCTATTGTTCTGTGGATAATACTTTGACTTTTGGAAAATTTGTATGAGGGCTCACTTAGAAGCACAAGGAGAAGAAGTATCGGAGGTTATCCTAGAAGGTCCTCATGTTCCTGTAACTGTCGTCAATGGTGTTGGATCAGATAAACTTAAAGCTTCATGGGATGATAACGATAGAAAAAGGGTTCTTGCTGACAAAAAGGCTATCAATCTTCTTCAAGGAACACTTAGCATGGACGAGTTCTTTCGTGTTTCGGCATGTACAACGACTAAACAAATATGGGATACATTAGTAGAAATGCATGAAGGAACCGTTGAAGTTAAGAGATCTCGATTAAATACTTTGAGTCAAGAATATAAATTGTTTTGAATGCAGCCTGGAGAAACCATTTTTGATCTACAAAAGAGATTTGTTCACTTAATAAATCATCTAGACGCTCTTGGAAAGAAAATCTCTACCGAGGAACAAAATCTTAAAGTTCTAAGACCCTTAACCAGAGAATGGCAACCAAAGGTAACGACAAAATCCGAAAAAAAAAGACTCTAACAAAAATGACTTCCGCAACATTATTTGAAAAACTCCAAGAATACGAAACATAACTCGGAAGACTTCAAAAGCATGAAAGTTTAGATTCAAAGTCCAAAGACATTGCTTTGAAAGTAGATTCTATGTACGATGATCCACCGTTGGAAGATGAAAATTTCATACTCCTTGTTAAACGACTTGGTAAGTTCTTTGGTAAAAATGATAAATCTTCTTCCTTTGCAAAAAAAATAAACATTTTAGGAAAAAGGAGGCTTCCACTTCAACACAAGATGTCAAATGTTATGAATGTGGTAAGCAAGGACAAATAAAGCCAGATTGCCCTAAACTTTCCAGGAATGGTGGTGTCAAAGGTAAAAAGGACTTCAAGAATAAAAAGGCCTATGTTGCATGGGAATCCAATGAGATAAGTTCATCATCTGATTCGGATAGCGACGAAAGTGAAAATCTAGCATTGATGGCTTCACACCATTCTGATGATGAGAACGACGAGGTTAGTAACGAATTCTCTATTTATGATAATGATGCACAAGGTGCCATAAACAAAATATTTAATGAATGCAAAATATTATACAGAACCATATCAACACAAGAGAAACAAATCAAATCTCTTGAAGAAAAAATGGATACCATGCAAAAAGATTTCGAGGTTGAAAAGAAACAATATGTTGATAAAGTAGAACATAAATCTACATGTAATAACTGTGAATCACTTTCCTTTCAAACTGTCCAATTAAAGAGAGCCCTTGAAAGATATGAAAAAGGACAAATTGGTTTAGAAGGTATCCTTAGTCAACAAAGATATTATAATGATAAAATTGGACATGGTTATTCAAAGTTCTCAAAACCAAGCTCTAATAAAACAATTTTTGTTAAGGCTAGTAACTAAACATCTCAAGAGAAAGTTAATAAACCTAAAGTGATTCATCACCATCCTAAGAAAATATTCCATAAAAAGAAACCTTATGTTCCTAGACATAAAAGTAATTTTGTTCCTACATGTTTCTATTATGGTATAAGTGGTCATACACCTAATGCTTGCTATGTTAGAACCTTTAGTGTGGAAAGTGAGCATTATGCGTGGGTAAGGAAAGGTACTAATTATGAAGGATCCAAAGCAGTTTGGGTACCTAACAAAACTTAATTTGTTTTGTAGGTATGCTTGAAGACCACATCAAATCTATGGTATCTCGATAGTGGTTGTTCCAAGCATATGACGGAAGACATCAACAAATTTTCAAATCTAAAGCTTAAGGCGAAGGGTTATGTTACTTATGGAGATAACAATAAAGGAAAGATTTTTGGCGTAGGTAAAGTTGGTGCACCACCTTTCACATCCATTTAAGATGTTCTTTATGTTGAAGGACTAAAGCACAACCTTCTTAGTATTAGCCAACTTTGTGACAAAGGATTCAAGATCAAGTTTACTAAAGATGAATGCTTGATAGAAGACGAAGTCATGCATGAGGTTAAACGTAAAGGTAAAAGAATTAATAGTATATTTATGATTTCTCTTGATGACTTATCTTTGAAGGTAAAATGTCTCATGGCAAACAATAACGACTCATGGCTTTGGCACAAAAGAATTGCTCATATTCATATGGAACATTTGAATAAATTAACCAAACATGATCTTGTCATTGGATTGCCTAATATAAAGTTTGTCAAAGATCGACTTTGTGATGCATGTCAAAAAGGGAAACAAACAAAATCAACTTTCAAATCTAAAATAGTGGTGTCCACTACAAGGCCACTACAATTGTTACACATGGACTTATTTGGTCCATCAAGAACAAGGAGTCTCAGAGGTAATGTATATGCTTTAGTTATTATCGACGATTTCTCTAGATATACTTGGAAATTATTTCTACTGCATAAAAATGATGCATTCAAAGCTTTCAAGAAATATGCAAAGCAAATTCAAAATGAGAATTCACTAACAATTGCCTCCATAAGAAGTGACCATGGTGGAGAATTTCAAAATGCTTCGGTTGAAGAATTTTGCAAAGAACATGGAATATCTCATAATTTCTCAGCACCAAGGACTCCTCAACAAAATGGAGTAGTGGAAAGAAAGAATATATCACTTGTGGAACTTGCAAAAACAATGCTTAGCGATTCAAATATTCCAAAATAATTTTGGGCGGATGCGGTAATCACAACATGTTTTGTAAGTAATAGAGTTAATATTCGACATATCTTAAAGAAGACTCCATATGAACTATTCAAAGGAAGGAAACCAAATATTGCATATTTTCACATCTTTGGATGTAAGTATTTTGTATTAAACAATGACAAAGACAATCTTGGTAAGTTTGATGAAAAATCCGATGAAGGTATTTTTCTTGGTTATTCTCTTTCTAGTAAAGCCTTTAGAATATATAATAAAAGAACTTTAAAAATTGAAGAATCTATGCATGTATCTTTTGATGAATCTAACCCCTCCAAGGAGGATATTATTTATAATGATGATGATGATGATATAGTAATAGTCCTTCAAGAAGATTCTTCCAAGATGAATAATAAGAATCAATCGGAGAATCACGGAGATACTTCAAAAATCAACAATGAAAATAAAACGGAATCTCAAGGAGAAACTTCCAAAGTCAACAATGAGAATCAAGTAGAACCTATTCAACAAGAGTCAAATATCAATGATCTACCTAAAGAATTGAGAACTCATAGAGACCATCCAATTGATAAAGTCATTGGTGATATTAGTCAAGGTGTTTCAACAAGACTAAACCTTCAAGATTCTTGCTTAAACATGGTGTTTGTCTCTCAAATAGAACCTTCCAAAGTTGATGAAGCCTCAGGAGACGACCAATGGATAACTGCGATGCCAGAAGAATTAAACCAATTTGAAAGGAACCAAGTTTGGGAACTTGTTCCTAGACCAAGTGATAAACACATCATAGGTACAAGATGGGTGTTTAAGAACAAGCTTGATGAGAATGGAATAATTGTTCGAAACAAAGCAAGATTGGTGGCTCAAGGATATAATCAAGAGGAAGGAATCGACTTTGAATAAACTTTCTCTCCGGTTGCAAGGTTAGAAGCTATTCGTCTTTTACTTGCTTATGCTTTCTCTTTAAATTTTCAGCTTTTTCAAATGGATGTCAAAAGCGCATTCCTAAATGGATACATAAACGAAGAAGTCTAAAGCGCATTCCCTCGCATGTATTCAAGTAGAGAAAGGCACTCTACAGCTTAAAGCAAGCACCAAGAGCATGGTATGATCATCTTAGCAATTTTTTATGCGAACATGGCTTTGAAAAAGGTAAAGTTGACAAGACATTGTTTATAAAGAAAATCAAAAATCATACTCTATTAGTTCAAGTATATGTTGACGACATCATCTTCGGATCAACCAACAAAGAATTGTGTGAAGAATTCTCATCAATAATGCAAGGAGAATTTCAAATGTCTATGATGGGAAAGATGAACTATTTTCTTGGACTTCAAATCAAGAAAATGAAGGATGGTATCTTTATCAACCAATCCAAGTATTGTAAAGAGCTATTGAAAAGATTTGATATGGATAGTTGTAAAGCAATGTCTACACCAACAAGATCCGGAACTTATGTTGATCAAGACGAATCCGGTTTCTCTATTGATATTACCAAGTATCGAGGTATGATTGGTTCACTTTTGTATTTGACGGCAAGTCGTCCTGACATAATATTTAGCGTTTGTTTGTGTGCTCACTTTCAAGCAAACCCGAAGGAATCTCATCTCATGGAGGTAAAAAGGATTATGAAATATCTGAAGGGAATAATGAACGTAGGATTATGGTATCCAAAAGTTAGTGTATGTAATTTACTTGGCTATTTTGAGACGAATTATGCAGGTTACAAAACTGATCACAAAAGCACTAGTGGAACATGTCACATTTTAGGAAATGCTTTAGTTTCATGGTCATGCAAGAAACAAGCATGTGTAGCACTTAGCACAGTCGAGGAAGAATATATTGCTGCAGGTAGTTGTTGCGCTCAAATATTATGGTTGAAACAATAACTTAGTGACTACGGATTAAATCTTAGATGTATACCTCTTCAATGCGACAATACAAGTGCGATCAATATTACAAAGAATCTGGTCATGCACTCCCGTACCAAACACATAGACATTCGACATCATTTTCTTCACGATCATGTGCTTAAAGGAGATGTTGAAGTCATGTTTGTAGATACCCATAATCAATTAGCAGATATCTTCACAAAACCTCTCGCAAAGGAACCTTTTTACAAAATTCGGCGAGAACTTGGAATTTTAGATGAAAATGATATATGATTCTTCATTTGGTAAAACAAAGTTACACATATGTTTAATGCATTTCTAGAACTATATTAGCATCTATACTTATGATTCTATATGTGAAAAAGTGCTTGTTGTGTTGTATTTTTAACTTTTTTGTTTAAGGAACCCAGGTTCCCAAAAGGGGGAACCGGTTCCTGCATGCGCCGGTCAGGTTTTTAAGCTATCTATGGGCTGGAACCCGGGTTCCCAAAAGTGGGAACCGGTTCCTGCGTGCAGCATGTGATCTTCTCTTCATTTTATGATTCTTTTGAAGCATGTCATAACTTTTCTTCTTTTATGTCTCCTTCCCTCTTCTCTATGTGTCATAACTTGTCTTTATTTTTCTTTTATTCTCTCTATCTCACAATTTATTCTCATTCAACTCATTCCTCTCTCCAACTTTGACCACACTATTCATCTTCTTCAACCTTCCTCCACTACCATTAAACTCCACTAAATCAAGACTTTCTTCCACCAAAATTAAAACCCACTCATCCTAACTCTTATATATCTCCTCCTCGCCTCCAAAATCATATCACAATTTCCTCCACTCTCCCTAATCCGGAAATCCTCTTTCAAACCCTAACTTTCAAAAAGTTTCTATCCATGGCATCTTCCTCAAGAGCATCCAAAGGAAAGAAAAGGCTACAAATGATTTTGATGAATAACCACCTCCAAAGAATCAAAGGCTTAATATTCGGAATAAACCTCTTTTGTCATCAAAGTATGGTAACCTCCAATCCTTTCCTTCTCATTGTTTTGTTTTTCCTGAAAAATTACAATATCAAGGGATTTACAACTTTTCTAGTGACTATGGAAAAATTTACCCAGATTTGGTTAGGGAATTTTATGCAAATTTGAGTATTGTGTTTGGTAATGATCTTTCTAAGTTGGATGAAATTAAGTTAACCACTTCGGTCCGTAATAAGGCTATTAGGATGGATTTAGAATCTTTTGGTAATTGCTTAGGAGTTCCTACTACCGGACAAATTGTGGTAGCCGGATATACACCCAAGTGGGAAGGCTTTAGCAAAACTCAAACCTTTCTTCATATGATTCAACCCTCTCAAACCGCTGTCATTATTCGACAAAACCCTCTCATCAACAAGGTTGACATGTTTGCTTATGTATTGCTCCCTAAGCACTCAAATCACTCTCGGGTCAATGAGTTGGAACTACAAGTGCTATATGGTATCAAAAACAACATGAAGATTATTTGGGCTGTCACTATCTTGCATCACATGCATAGGCTACAACATTTAAGTGGTGGTTTGCCCTATGGTAAACCAATCACTCATATCATGAAACCTGTCGGTGTGAATCTTAAGAACCAATCCTCCTTGTCTATGAATGCAAGGGAATGCGACATCAATGACAAAACCGCTCTCAAGAAAATAGGTATTGTCTTAGCCTTAGACAAAACTTTTATCTACAAAGACGATGGTCCAGCCGATGTTCTGCCACCCATTCCAGAAGGAGGTGTTACAATGGACATTCTATTTAACAAAATGTGTTCTATAGAAATCACTATGGCAAACAACTATAGAGAACAACAAGCTGAAAATGCCTTCTTTCGAGAATAATTTGGACAACTCCTCAATTACCATAACCAAGCCAATGACCAACAAGATGATAAGGGTGACTGTAGCAACCTGCCTAAAAATTTCAGCTTTCGAGTCGCCACCTATTCTGAAGGGCGAATAGGAAACCCTACACAGATAAGAGATTGAGGGTAAGTTATTATAATCAGGCTGAGGGAAGGTGTTAGGCACCCTCAGCCCTTTCCTAAAGGCTAATGTTCAAAGATTAGGGTTGCATGGCAGGGTTTGTAAAGAAATGTGGCAAACAGAGTTTTAATGACATGATTGAGATTTTGAAGAGGGGGACTCGCCTTGTTGCCAAGTGCCTACGTACCTCCTTAGGGAGGATCAGAGTCTACGTAGTTCGGGGAAGGGTTGTACGCCCTTAGAGTTGAAATTTGATTTGGTATGGTTTCGGAGGCTTTTTGAGTGGCCTATCGTAGTTTTGGCTAAGGATAAAAATCCGTAGTTTGATTCGAAGTGTTTTTGAATGTTTTAGATTTGGGAAGTGTTTTAGGATTTGGGCGTACAACCCTGATTTGATATGACACTATTAACCGCAACGATCAATAGATTCGATCGCCATAGTTAACAGATTGAAAGCTGTATCGTTACCAATTTTAATCAATTAATTTGATTATTACTAATAACGAATTAGGATATTTTTTAGGAATTTAATAATTAGTTTGCATCCTTACCCCTCGCAATCGATTAATTCGATTAAAAAGAATAAGGAATTTGAAATGAGGAAATTGAATAGTTAATCATCGCAACCAATGAAGATGGTTGAAACCATTTAACTAAATAGAAATTATTTGTATTTTAATTAAATAAACATTTTAATTAAAATTATTATTGCCCATAGCGATTAATCGATTTAATCGGCACGGACAACAAATTGGCATTTTAATATAAATATCACATATTAATTCTTATTTATAAAAATAATTATTAATATATAAATAATATATTAAAAGAATTAATTAAAACCAATATTTAATTAAGATTATTTTAATTTGTTATGATTTTTATTCAGTATGGTTGTTAATATGGTGCATGATATGGGGACTGAATCTGGGACGTTGGATCTAATCTAGTGGAAATTCTATGGCCAGATCGTGGGGGTATATGGTGGATCTATAGTGGCGCACGCACAGGATCCAGAAGCAGAAATTTCAGAAAAATAACATGTTGGAGGGAGGGCTCGAACCTGCGACCCTCCACTCCCAAACGCACTCACTTACCATCCCAACCAAACAACACTGTTGAAACTAAAACGCGCTCGAATCAATACATACGCAGCTTAAATGGGTGACTGGGCATGCGCGCTAAAATTCAAATGGAGCAATCGCATCATGACGCGTCATCGTCTTCCCCACTAGCCCTGTAAAACTTCTGCATATTAGCTACGAATCTGCTAGAGATTCTTCGTAGCAAAAACATACTAGGATAATAGCGATTTGCTCCCTCCCCCATATAAATATGGCGCACCTGTTCCAAAAGGCTCGTATAGGTGGTACGAACTCAACCACACAATCAATTTAGCCTAATTTTAACTCTAGTAAAAAGCCCTAAATTAAACCCTAAAACCCTTCAACCGGTCATCAATGGCAGAACGCGATTAACACACGCAAACTTCATAAAACCAATCCAGAAACAACCAGGGCATTAAGAACAAGCAGAATACACAATCAAAACACCATGGGAATGCCTATATCATACTAATCGAACCAAAGTTCAGAACAACTTACCTGGGCTTGTTTGGAGAAATTCTGGGGGTGTTGAGGTCGTGTGAGTGTCCGAACAGCTTCAGAGTGATCCCACGAACACGTTGCAATACTTAGACTCCTTTGAAAACTCCTCAATCTCTCAAACCGATTCTGAGTTTTTATCACTTTTCTTTGTTCTTGCAAGTGTGTTTGTGCACGAATCTCCAACCCCCAATCTTGTGGCATGTGCTAGGTACTTATAAGTAGTGAATTAGGTTAAGAAAAATAGCCCAAAACTCTCTTGAATCCACCCTTGCAAATTTGAGAAATTTGATTTGATTTCTTGAATAAAATCTTGCTATTTTGGTCATAATTTGTATTAACTTCCTTCTCCAATCATTATGCACGAAATTACATTATATTTGATCATTAATTCTGATTGGAAATCAAACAAAATATAATTTTAACAAAACATTTGATTTTTAGTCTTTATTAAATCATAAAAATGAAATAAAAAATACATTAATTCAAATATAATGCTAATTTTCGTGGCAAGTGGTTTTTTGGCATGCTAATAGCTTGTGGACCAAGTTTGTATGAAAATACTCTGGGTTCTTTTGCAAAGTTTCTCCATTTGAACCCTCCTTTTTCACTTTTAGTCCCTGAAAATCACCTAACTTTGATCAAGCATATCTCCTTCAATTTTTGAGCTATGAGGGAGTTCTAATACTTTTTAGAAACCTCAAGAGGTCCTCTACAAGCCACTTTGGAACATATTCTTCATTTGAAGCTTTTATCTTGACCATATTCTCTTTGGGAAAAAACTGCTTTTGAAGGATGCCTGAAAATGACCTGTAATCTTTTGCCTTGTATCTTTTAAATGAAGCATTTTTTGCCTTGGCTTGTGAGACACAAAGTTGTAGAGAATCCAATTTCCTTCAAAATAGGCTTTGAGTGGGGAATTTCTGATGTTCCATGTGAAAGTTATGCCCAGTCAAAGTTGGGTTGACTTTCTCCTAAGAAACCCTAATTTGAACCTTTTTATATTTGTTCATCTCTGAGTTTCTATTAATGGAATCATGATCAATTCTTGATCAAATGATGGTTATGCACCCCATACTTGATGTCTGCCCAATGATTGTGGTTTGAATCATGCCTTGATTGTGATTGACCTTTCAGTTTGAATTTTTTTTGACTGTGAATTATCTGGATTATTTGAATGAGCCATGTCTCGAGATTTGAACTTGCCTTTGTTATGAGGGAGGTAAATTTTGGGGTATGACAGCTGCCCCTATTTAATTACCTTGGATTGGGTGACAAGAGGGTGTGTAGACCTCGCGTCGTTCCGATCGAAGAGTTATTAAATACTGGAAGACCCCTAAATTTGCCTTGAGTTTGAGTATGGACGAAGAGAAACGTCCTGCTAAAGCCGGAGTCTTACATAGCGAGGACCTTTGTTGGTTGTGTAATTGGCTTGCTATGGCCAGCAAGCCTTCGCAGTTTACGAACCCCTACTTACTATAGTGCTAGTAAGTTAATCGCAGTTTGTGAACTTCTCACTTACCATAGTGCTGGTAAGCTACTCGCAGTTTGTGAACTTCTCACTTACCATAGTGCTGGTAAGCTACTCGCAGTTTGTGAACTTCTCACTTACCATAGTGCTGGTAAGCTACTCGCAGTTTGTGAACTTCTCACTTACCATAGTGCTGGTAAGCTACTCGCAGTTTGTGAACTTCTCACTTACCATAGTGCTGGTAAGCTACTCGCAGTTTGTGAACTTCTCACTTACCATAGTGCTGGTAAGCTACTCGCATTTTGTGAACCTCTCACTTACCATAGTGCTGGTAAGCTACTCGCATTTTGTGAACCTCTCACTTACCATAGTGCTGGTAAGCTACTCGCAGTTTGTGAACCTCTCACTTACCATAGTGCTGGTAAGCTACTCGCAGTTTGTGAACTTCTCACTTACCATAGTGCTGGTAAGCTACTCACAGTTTGTGGACCCCTATAGGATTGCTTGCTATAGTTCTAGCAAGTTCACCTGCACCAATAGGATCATCTGTCCTAGTTCGGACAATTCACCTGCACCAAAGGAATTACCTGCCATAGTTCTGACAAGCGTACCTGCATAAGAGTGATCGCCTGCTATAGTTCTAGCAAACTTACCTGCATGGAAAAGATTCACCTGTTCGGAGACTCACGACTCGAGGGTCGGAGAAAATACACCAATCACAACATGAGGGTTGGAAACTAGGCTTTTGTAGTATGATTTGAATTTTGATGTAACAGTGAGACGGGAACTGATTACCAGACGGGAACTGGGTTTAATGATGGTTTGGACTGCCAATAGAAATTGGGCTTTTTGTGATGTGTAAATGCACTAGATGATATGTGTATGCTAATGCATATGTATGTATGCTAATGATGATGCAATCCTGAGATTTTATCTCCTTAAACCCATTGAGCTTGTTTACTCCATGCTTGCACCTATACCCTGACTATGCTTATGCTGGCTTTGTGATGTTTATGTATATGGATAATGCTTATGCATATGTGTATGTTTGGTTGACGTAATGAGTGGAACGAAGTAATGTCTTCTGTAAGATTACCTGAAAAGGCTTTTTTTTTTGGAATGGATGTGAACATTTGTCTCAGAGAAGACTACCTGAAAAGGTTCTTAGAGTAGATAGAAATTTGTCTTAAAAAAAAACCACCTGAAAAAGTTCTTAGCAAGGAATGGAGAATGTCTTTAAAGACGACTACCTGAAAAGGTTCTTAGCAAGGGTTGAAATTTGTCTTAAAGAAGACTGCCTACAAAGGTTCGTAGAGTGTCTTAAAGAAGACCACCTGAAGAGATTGAAAGATGTCTAAAGAGACTACCTAAAAAGGTTAGTAGAATGTCTTAAAGTAGACCACTTGAAAAAAGGAAGACAAATTGTCTTGAAGAAGACTACCTAAAAAGGTACTTAAAATTTCCTGAAGAGGACTACCTGAAAAGGTACTTAGGACAAGAATGTCTCGAAGAAGACTACCTAAAAAGGTGCTTAGACGAAAATGTCTTGAAGAAGACTACCTCAAAAGGTGCTTGGAAAAAGAAACGTCTTAAAAGATTACCTGAAAAGGTGCTTAAAGAAAGAATGTCCTGAAAAGGACTACTTAAAAAGGTTTTTTTGGAAATGGTGATCATTCGTCTTGAATAAGACTGTTTGAGGAGGCTCCTAGAAAGGACCGTGAGATTTGTCTTAAAGAAGACTACCCGAAAAGGTATGGTGTAATGTATCAACCCATGTATGCAATGCATGATTTATGTATTTGCATGATGCCCTAATGATAGGTTGTTAATAACCAAAGCGTATATAGCTCGCTGGAGTTGTAGGTTTGCTTGATAAGGTGGGGTGTGATGCTAGCGCGATTCCCCGATACATGTTTTTGAACTTTGATGATCGTAGTTAGGAGAAATATTTGTTCGAAGTTGTAAAGTGCGAGAACGCCTTTTCCTTTTGTTGTGTGTCTTGCCCCAGTTTGATTTCCATTGCCCTAGTATTTTCATGGAGAAAGATGCTTATGAAGGAAGTGCCCCAGGGAATAGCCTTGTCATATGCTTAGATGTTTAGATTGAAGGGTGTGCCCCTGATCTCCAGGTCATGGAAGGTTATCCATAGTGTTCTATCTTTTGAATTTGAATTCTTCCCATGTCTGACATGCCCCTGTTTTGAGATTGCTTTGAGATGTGCCCCAAGTCGATTGAACCTTAGGAAGACTGCCCCTAGTTGATAGGATGTTCGATTGTATGCCCCTGTTCTCCTTGAAATTTTTGCCCCTGTTTAGGAGAACCCCCTAGATGTGGTTCCCCCGACTCCAGGGTCTTTATTAGAAATGATCACCTTTGATTAACCCATTTCGAGATTTCCTCGATGCTAAGTGTATACTCGTAGATGGTGTTGTACTTTTTGAGAAGTAGCTCCAATGGAATGCGTATGCAAGTTTTGAAATCGAAGTCCGTTATGAATTAGGACTGGATGGTTTTGAAAAGAATGCTTGAAGAAGCATAGTGATTAGAAGTAGTTTTAACAAACATAGGAGTCAGTATAACAAATTCCTGCTTAATATGCTTTCGTAGTTAACCTTGCCTCAATTAGGACTTTTAAATGTTGTAACTTGGCCTGGTTCATGTTTTAAGAAACAATGGATATAAGGCTCAAAATTTTATTTATCCCACCCCTTTCTCCTTGATGTTCTCCAGATCCTAAAAATTCGCCTAATCCAATGGATGTGCTTTGTTTGCAAGAGAATCGTTTCAGTTTCGATGTTGAGCAGAAGCCTTAGCAGAGATCCAAACTTTGATGACATATGTTGTAAAGATCCAAGCATTGATGTGAAGCTTTGATGGTTTAGCAGTCACAAGATTATCCTTTGTATTTCGCCTTTATTTTTATCCCTTATTTTTGCATGAGCTAATTCTTTTGAATTTGACCCATCGGGATGCCCCAATTTTGCCTAAATCTTTTTGTTTCCTTTCCTGAAATTTTCCATTTTGACTTAGCGGGCGTTTTTCTTTTCTTTTTTTTTTAACACTCCTTTGGAAGTATTGATCCTTGGATATTGAATATTGTGACTGCCATGTTGACTTTGATTTGTAAGCTTCGACTTTGATATGTCCTCGATCTTGAATGATGTATTGAGGAAGAAGATGTTGTAAATGTTATCTCCATTACTTCCTCAATCTTGGATGAATGCGAGGAAGAAGATACGCTTGAACATTATGCTTGGATGGACTGATTCTCTTGGCAACCAAAATACATCATTGAATTAGTTGACATCTACCCTGCCCCTGGTTAAAATCAAGGTTTTTTTTTTGAACAGTAGAAACAAAACTCCAACTCCTGGCTCGAGGGGGTAACGAGGGATTAACATCCTTATATCTCCACTGTTTGGGAATGAAACAATGCCTGTACATCCTCGGCTCGTCTTACTTTGAAAGCATACGTTTAGCTGGACTTAGTCATTTGTATTCGTCATTCCCCCTCAAGTTTGTTAATAACCCTAAAAATAGAAGTGTGTGACTGGAAAGTCATGGTAGTGAGTGAATGAATTGACTCCAAAACCTGCATGGTTGTCCCATTAGAATTACTAATCCGAAGGTACAACTTTTATCTTGAGTAACACTTAGCAGTCGTAAGGGTTGAAATTGTGAGCACGGTAAACACCTATTGATCTTAGGGATAATCTCCTTTGTAGATCCACTGACCTTGTTTCACTCCTTAGATTCTTAAACTTGTAGAAGTGAGGGCAGCCTCGAATTTTCTTCGGACATGTCAAACCTGGCGGGAATAAATCGTTAGCGGTGGGTTTTCGTCGTATCGGAACTTCATGAGTTTTCCTTTGACTGAACCTCTTTTGCTTTTCCTAAGGATAGTATCACCTATGACCCTTTTTCTTGGTGTGGGGCTGACATATGTCGCATTCCCTCCATTGTAGTCATGCATCTTTGCTCAGGGTATTGCCCCAGTTGGACTAATCCTTGCCCCTAGGTTATCGTAGAGCGTCCTCGAAAGTTTGATATGTTCTAAGATGAACCCCTTTATAACTAGATACATCTTAAGTGTATCTATGAGGGAACTCTTTATTGAACTAATCCTTGCTTGATGACAACCTTCATTGTATTCATAATCCTGTTATGACAAAGGCATGGACATGCGGCTGGCATGGCGAAAGGCATCTTTTTTTTCTTTAGCAAGACTAAGATCTTTTATTCTCCTTGCTCCA